>NW_019641225.1:2307679-2315497 GCF_000599845.2 Trichogramma pretiosum
CCCCCCCCCCCCCCCCCCCCCCCTTAATGGAATTTACTCGATACAATTTAAGATTCTGTTTTCGAGATAATGCTCTGTACTGCACTTATGACACACAAGCAAGTTTCTGCGCGCGCGCATACATTTTTTTTTTTATATTTATAGTGCTTGCACCCGTTAGGGCAGTGCACTTACTTTAATCTTAATATTATTTAAAAATTGCAGAAAAACTTTACAGATGTGCAAATTATGGACAAGTATAACAAAAAGTGCAACAATTCAATGAGCTAAGAAAAGGAGAAACGGTTGGTTCTTGTTACACTTTGATCCCACACTCGTCGAAGAAGCTGCTAATGATCTGACAGGCCCAGATGTTCGGCCGCGCCAGCAAGCTTTCCACGTTGTACGGGGGAAACAGTTTGATCTTAATTAGCTCCCTGATCATTTTCTTTCTCTGAGCCTCTGGTAGTACGCAGTTCCACAGGACGTGATTGAGGCTCTCCTCCTCACGGCCACACCTGCAGCGGGGGTCCGAGATTATGTTTTTCCTCTCCAAAGACTCCGCGAGACTGGTATGTGGTTAGCCCTCATCCTGTTCACCCTCGTGATAGTCCGCCGGGGGAGCTTGGACTCCCTGAACCACGGCGCCGCGCTCTCGCTATGGTAAAAGTCGAAGTAGGTCTTGCCTTTCGATTGAATACATGCGCATACATGCGTAGAAACTTGTCGAGATTCCAATATGGTTTGTAGAAAAATGATTCTGCGGCACCTTGTTAACAAAATAGTTTTTGACCGTATCACGGAACTTCCTTACGTAGGCAGTTTATTCTCATTGCAGTTCTATGCGTGCAATCTTTCGTGGGAGTCGCGAAACTCGCCGAATCCATGGATCTGCTCTATAGGACGCCAATTGAACTTAGCGTAGTTCAATTTTCTATTGGTAAACAAGAGTTTGAAATATGGTTTAGTGGCCGGCTTAAATAAGATTAAGCTCTTTCTAGCGTTCTAATGGGAAATAAACAATTTCTGCTTGACGTTGATGGTCTCATACTGTATAAAAAAATGCAATGACCTACAAACATTATCAACAAAGGAATACTCTTAACGACAGTTTCTTGTTAATCACCATTGAGGGCCATCACAAAAATCAAGCAGAATCTAACAATATAGGTGATTCATCAAAGTGACTTTGACATGACTCTTATTGATTATCGAGCAATGAGCAATGTAACTAGGTAGCAACTCGCATGCACACCGAATCAGATGAGGATCGAAAGTCGTATCTTAACTAATACAGCAACAGAACAGCAAGACTGATGAACAGGCTAAGTTTTCAGCTCCATATGTATGCGAGTTCACTCTTGAGTGTTAGTTTAAGGAAAATAAACTTTTCTTAATTTCGTACAGCTTCATATATGAGTTGAAATTTTTTACGTCCTTCTTAGCAAACAACAAATTCACGAATTTGTTCATGAGATAGTTGAAAAGTCGTGACAGGGCAACAAGTCTAAATTTTTGCCTTCGCTAAAATTACCACCTTTATGAACGTACTATAAGACTTATAGTTTTCTTGTAATCGCTCATTCAAAATTTAATTTCAATTTTTTTTATGTTTTCTCTGAGCTCATTCCTGCCCAGCGGAATAATTAATCTCAATTTAAACAATAGTTTTAGAACCTCCAAGCCTTTCTCTACAACTGCCATGAACATTTCCTATCTCCAAAATGCATTGTACTAGCTGAAAAAGTGATTCGTAACTCGAGCGTTTGCGAATATTTGCACCTAATCGAGCGCGCCGCGGAAAAAGTTACCCCCACTTCTCTCGACTTCGCTCGATTAGGTTGTTTACTCGTTCGCTGGTTTTTCAAAACGGGACGAATTGAATCTTGGCATCGAGCCTCCTTATAGACTTTCAAGTAAAGCAATGTAAAAAGGCCCTGCCTTAAATGTTTAGGAAAAAAAGCTTGAGGCTAAATATAGAAACGACTTCAGATTTTCTACCGGTATAGTCGTTTACGAAAACAGCCCTACCAAAAGGCGCGATCCAGCCGCCGACTTTTCGCGCTGTGTTTGTGTGTGAATAGCAGGTCGCATTCAAACTGTCCGTTGAGCAGTATCGAGCTCGGACACTGCGTTATATTTCAAGTGTGCGATAATGCGCCAACCGACCAAGTTCAACTTTCGCATTTAGAACTCGGTTTAAAATGTCGTCAGTGGCGTGTAATGATCGCGTGATTACTTGTGTTTCTTCTGCGGGAGTGCATCCATCCATTCTAGCCACCGCAGACAGCAAAAGATATGTAGCCGCCGCGACAAAAATTTTTGCTCCCACCTATTCCTAGGGTATAACATTTTTTTTAGTGCAGGATTCACTTATTACAATATTTTCTTTTTTCTATAATTTTTTGGTAATATGTGAAGTATTTTAGAATTGTGTAAAGATAGATGCGGAGATCAAATGTTCGCTATGCCAAAAAAACATCATCTCGAGATAAACGCGTTGAAAGTTTTGAGCTACCGTCGAATGTCGTGTGTACGACTGTGTACTCAATCTTGATTTCGACTGATAAACAATCTAAAGAAGCAATAATAATAAAAAAGATATATCAAAATAATAATCATTACAATTGTATCATTGAAGAAATCAAATTATTCATTTTATGTCTAAAGAACAATGGTAAAAATTTTTCTATCGATGATGCATTATAACGAGAAAATGAAAAATTAACAAAAAATGCGGCATAGTGAATGATCTAGTCAGAATACCAATGTAGTCCGGCTGCTATTAGATCGGCGCGTAATACGAAAGCACTGGGACCGTTATAGGAGTATAGAATCAGAAGATTTGGAGAAATGATGAGATTGAAATTAACTCAAGATCTCATCTAATCTCTGTCTCTACGTAGATACTGACGTTCTACGCATACGCTTGAATTGTACAAATTAAAAAATATTTCGAAAAGCTGTATTTTTTTTAAGATAGAAAATTTTTATTTAGTTTTGAAAATTATAAGTGTTGCACAAATATTAATTAATGTGGACTTTAAGATGCATCTCGAGTATTTCTTTCTCCATTAATGTATCGCATGTCTAGTTGATGGCTTTATTACACTGCATTTATGTGGCTTTTGAAGTAGCCTTTATTTTTTATTTTTTTCGCGTTAATGTCACATCCACGTGTAACACTAATTTTATCAGATTACTCGTGATAGAAACATTTTTTACTCATGCATCGCATGTGTTGGTGATATTACCATTAGCTGCATTAATATGAACTTTGAGATATCTCATTCTCATGTATTTATTTCCGCATATGTTACACGTATGTTTGATGTCATTGTGTGTCGATTTAATGTAGATTTTAAGATCACCCTTTTGAGTAAATGCTTTACCGCATACATCGCATGCATATGTGACACCATTATGCACTCCATTGATATGTTTGTTAAGATTATATTTTTATGAGAATATCTTTCCGCATATATCACATGTACTTTTGATACCATTATGTACCGTTTGTTTTGAATGTCTTTCCGCATGCGCCCCATCAATGTGTATTTTGATACTTATCTTATATGAAAATTTCTTGCCGCAAATATCACATGCATGTTTGGTACCATAGTGTATCGAATCGATGTGGTATTTGAGATTAGCCTTATCTTGAGAAGTTCTTTTTGCATATTTGACATGCGTGGATTGCATTATTACGTACTGCACCTATGTACTTTTTGAGATTATGTTCTTTGTTGAACTTTTTTGTGATTCTTCTTTTTTTATTTTGTTCCACAAATTCACAGTCTAAATTCAAATTCGGAATGCAACTGCACGAGAAAACTGTCGAAGAGCATATGAAGCTAACCTGGTTCTCTAGTTTTCTTCGTGCATGGAACTCATGAGTTCGCGGAATATTGCCCAGCACGAGATATTTTGCCGCTAAGCGAAGGTCTTCTCGTGCATAGCATAAATTTAAATTTGATTTAAATTTGAAGTTTTTTCTATCAATGGTATATTGTAACGGAAAAATGAAAAATTAACAAAACATGATTCTACGGCATGGTGAATGAGCTAGTACGAATAATTTCGTGATAATATTTTATGCAACGTGCGCTACGTGAAGTGTGTAATGCAATGTGCACTACAAGATCGGTACACAAATACGAGCTTTGGGGCATTTATGAATATAGAATTAGATGTAAGCAAAAATAGTAATATTTTTTGTTTCTGGTTGATTTTTTTATTTTTTATTTTTTCCATTACGAACAATGACATCTAATTCATCTTGTTCAGCAAACTATTTTTGTTGGTCAATAATTTGAATGTTCTGACTCCCAAGTTCTATATCTTTTACCGGTTCCGGTACCACCGGCATTCTTTTTTCCATGCACACTTCCCAGTCGCAGTGCTCGGGATAATCTGAAAATTTTAATTTTAAGATATTATAAATTGTAAAGCGGGTATTAAAAATTGATGGTTACGTATCAATCTTACCTTTTCTGCACTGGTAATAAGTTTTAGCAAAAACATCCACGTAGGGAAAATCGCTGGCTGCAATTCTCTCTTTGAAAAGCTCCTCAAGAACTGGCACATTCAGCGAGTTGTCATTAAGAATCTGTCAAGAAGATGAGTAATTTTACTTTATTTTTTGCTTCATTAATTTCAAAGTGTCATATGTAAGATGTATAACTACACTTACCACTCCATCGATTTGTAACTTGCAAGCAAACGTGCACGACAACACTTGCGTCACGTTGTGATCGATGTTCATATCATCTAAATTAAATGCAACCGATTTTTATGATAATGTACGAAAAATATAATGAAAAGAGCGATAGACACTTACGTGGATCCTTGCCGTATTTGTCCAACATGCATTCATCCATTAATACCTTTCCTTCGGTTTCTGATGGTATGGATTTTCTCGCTGAAACGGTGACAAAAAACAAAGCAAAGATGACGATCAAACCCTTCATGTTGTATAAAATCGGTTTGGCATTCGAATGATGATTGAACAATACTACTGTCGATGAGAGCTTGGCTTGGCGCATTTTTATACGTAAAAGAAAAAAAATTATCGCTCGCTTAGCTGGTAATAGCTGCCGAAATATTTGTTGAATTCAATTAATCGATGATTTTTACATAGTGTTTGCACCAGATTTCATTGTGTACATGAGAGATCATTGATGCGAAGTATTGACTACGAGTCAATACTACGAGGCATTAGTATTGACTCGTAGTCAATACGAGTGCAAACAAACGAATGAAGGAGTGCCGGCTATGCCGGCACGAGTGGCTCATGTTTTGCGCACACTGTGCAAATTCTAAAATACACTCGGCAAAAAAATTATCGCAACAAAAAAATTCATCGAAATTCCGTCGATTTTCAAATGCTTCTATCTTGGACTAGATTTATCGAATCGACACGCTTTTTTTTTAATTTCTTGGAAAATTTGTCTTCTTCAAATCCATATATATTAAGATAAGATTAGAGTTAATGTTGAGTTACCAGTAGTTTTGAAGATACCATTTAAAGTACGTAAAATCCCCCGTTTAGCTGAAATTAAGACGATTTTCTGGGCATTTTGCGTACACAAATCGTACCTTCAATTCGACCTACAGGACGTTAAAAAAATCGTAGAGAGGTCCTTTTTTTTAAATTATTCGTTGAAAAGAGTACTTTGCGATGGTGTATGTTAGATTTCGATAGAAAAATTACTGTGGTACTGGTACACGTTCAAATAGTCATTTTTTTCAGTAATTTTTAGTGTCGCGCTCAAATACTACTGGTAACCCAACATTAACTCGAATCTTATCTTAATATATATGGATTTAAAGAGGATAAAATTTCCAAGAAATTAAAAAAAAAGCTTGTCGATACGATAAATCTAGCCCAAGATAAAAGCATTTGAAAATCGACAAAATTTCGATGAATTTTTATGTTGCGATAATTTTGTTGCCGAGTGTATAATGACTTTTTAGAATATATTCTGGATCAAGTTTAGAAAAGATTTATTGGAGTATTGCGTCACTGGATGTTGGATAGTCAGAAGGGTGCAATATTAATTAAAATGCGTATTAGCAGAGTTAATTGTTAAATTATGTTCACTTTATTAATGTATCGCGGCTCGCTATCGCTTACACTTGTTCGCACGCGTTGACTCTAGGTCGGTCAAAGTTAATCTGTCGAGCGGCGACCAGCACGTCGCCGGCACACATGCGGAGCAGATCCCAGCGCGGTGGGGGAAGACATGCCACGGCTGCTGCCGCGAGAAGGCCTAGGCAGGCTGCGCACACATACCACTGCACACATACACACACACAGGCGGAACACGTATGTCCGCCGAGCCCGAGCCGAGATGTCGCGTCTACACGCTGGTGAGGCGCGCGCGCACACACACACACACACATACGCAAGCACGATAGCCTGTGGTCGCCACAGGAGCTTATTTAAATTTGCATAATTACACAAAATAATTGTATAATAATATGTTTATCATGATGATATATTTTTTTTATAACGATTTGTTTCGCGAATTACTTCTTATAAATAATTTATTGCTTTATGAATGTGTCGAGGTCATTGCA
Organism: Trichogramma pretiosum; assembly: GCF_000599845.2. Taxonomy (NCBI): domain Eukaryota; kingdom Metazoa; phylum Arthropoda; class Insecta; order Hymenoptera; family Trichogrammatidae; genus Trichogramma; species Trichogramma pretiosum. Next base: position 2,314,241 of record NW_019641225.1, read on the forward strand.
GTCATATGCTTGGAATATTTCCTCTGGAAATTGCATATTATATCTCATACGTTTTTTTTCTTGACAATTGTAAATATATATCAAAACTTGCTTATCAAAAGATCCTTAAATTGCCTCATGCCTCACAGCGCGTTATATTATATTATATTTGTTCATTACAATTCATCGGACTCATTTTTTATTTCAAAGCAACTTTCGTACAGCACTGCTGTTCGAAACCCTCGGATAACTTCAGTAATACAGATTCACCGTTGCCGTTTTCGTCTCGAGACACCGTTCTTCCTTACAAATCTCTCGCTCAATTCCTACTTAGCTCCCAAAAATGGAAATGAATAGTCGAGCGATTTTGTTTGAATAGCAGTGAAGATAGGTGGTCATTGATTTGTGACCTAGATTCTTCTTCTGGATTCACGGCCCCGGTCGGCCACGCATGTCCCTTTGTCGTCGGTCCGTCCGTCGCGAATCCGTCGGCTCGAGGTGCCTGTATATCAAATAATAAGGAACTCGGGCTCATGCATGCAAATAACCGTTGACACATCGATTCAATTAATATAAGGCGATTTATTTATCGCTGTACTACAATATACATATCGGCCCGAGGACACTGGGTCGTTGGCACGCTCGCGCGGCGACACGCCGAGCGCGAGGCTCAGAGGGGAACACATATACACCGGAGCTCGTGGCCCGACTCACCACTCGTAGTGCTCGATGTAGACGTTGTTGGTTGTCCTGCTGATGTTCCTCTCCTCCTGCAACACAATCAAATGTCGTGAGCCCGGGTGCCTCGTCGTCTCCTCGAATGGTGGGACGATGATCGGCTTTCTCTCTCTCGTCCGGCCGTCGAGACACACACATACACTCTCCGCGCACTCGAGCTCTCGTCGAGTTAGCCACACTCCTCACTCAGAGAGCTTAGGGTGACTACACCCGTGGTACTCGACGAAGAGTCGACCTAGACATCCAGAGAGTCACCCTGGACGCCGCACACACACACTCACTTACTCGGATCAATTTCGCACACACACGATCGCGATCAATCGATCTCGCCAGTTCGTTGGCAACTGACTTGTCGTTACTTATACGTCGTGTTGACAAGCTGCCAAACGTCCTTTCTCTTCTCATCGTTGCTCACATGAAAATATAAATACCGCGATCAAATGATTTACTATATTCAAATTATATTATTATTGGCCGACGACAACGACTACGCAGAGGCTCGCCGGGCAACCGAGCATCTGATGCACTTCCTGCATCACA
>NW_019641225.1:2318641-2389141 GCF_000599845.2 Trichogramma pretiosum
ACTCGGGCTCATGCATGCAAATAACCGTTGACACATCGATTCAATTAATATAAGGCGATTTATTTATCGCTGTACTACAATATACATATCGGCCCGAGGACACTGGGTCGTTGGCACGCTCGCGCGGCGACACGCCGAGCGCGAGGCTCAGAGGGGAACACATATACACCGGAGCTCGTGGCCCGACTCACCACTCGTAGTGCTCGATGTAGACGTTGTTGGTTGTCCTGCTGATGTTCCTCTCCTCCTGCAACACAATCAAATGTCGTGAGCCCGGGTGCCTCGTCGTCTCCTCGAATGGTGGGACGATGATCGGCTTTCTCTCTCTCGTCCGGCCGTCGAGACACACACATACACTCTCCGCGCACTCGAGCTCTCGTCGAGTTAGCCACACTCCTCACTCAGAGAGCTTAAGGTGATTACACCCGTGGTACTCGACGAAGAGTCGACCTAGACATCCAGAGAGTCACCCTGGACGCCGCACACACACACTCACTTACTCGGATCAATTTCGCACACACACGATCGCGATCAATCGATCTCGCCAGTTCGTTGGCAACTGACTTGTCGTTACTTATACGTCGTGTTGACAAGCTGCCAAACGTCCTTTCTCTTCTCATCGTTGCTCACATGAAAATATAAATACCGCGATCAAATGATTTACTATATTCAAATTATATTATTATTGGCCGACGACAACGACTACGCAGAGGCTCGCCGGGCAACCGAGCATCTGATGCACTTCCTGCATCACAGATTAATACTTAGTAAGTTAAGCACAGTTGGCTTAATAACAATTTCAGAAATTTGTACACGTTCGCTTATTTTATACAAATGGTTTACTGGCGAGCTTGATCGTGTCGATATCTCCTCGCAGCAAGAAGCTACTTCGCCGCTCCGTTCGGTAAGATGCTATTTCGGCGCCCTGTATCATAAATATTGGAAAAATCGAAGCTTTGCTATAGATTGCAATAGAATAACAGGTAAGTTCCTCTCGAAACTCCTGCCTTCATTCGAAACACCATTTTTCAGGTGGTTTTGATAGAAAGTTTCGGACGGGAATACCGAGATCTTCGATGTCATTTTATGCGTTCAGCTGAAGATTCGCCACGGGCCCATTGAAGAGGTGTCCGGCGCAATTTGTCCTTCGTATCGAACTCTACGACCTTATATCGACTGTTTCGCCGATCTTGAATATTAAATCCGCAAACGCATGGGACTGGCGTTGACGCTTGCAAGCCATAAGGAGAGGAGTCGATCCATTTCTCGCTGGCCGAATTCGGATCGCGCCTCTCTTCTCAGCAGTAATTCGACCGCCTTCCGTGTGCCCCAGCGCTTATATAGCCAAGTGCAATGGCCTGTTGCCGCCCTCGTCTCGGGCCTTGAAATCGACTTTTCGCCTTTCGACATGTTGACGGGCTCTTTTGGTCTTCTCTTAATCCCTGGTGGGGTCCAGTCACGCGGGGGAGCGCAATACGTGCTCGGTGGCCACCTACCGGCCGCGGCGGGAAGTAGGAGTTGCGAAGATGGGAGGTAAAAAAAGTCCGTGTTGGTTTAGTAAAAATATACTGCTGTTTTTCAATTTTCCAATCGACCTTTTCTCGCTAAGTTTTTATTATATTCAAACATGTCATGTCATTAGGCCATTGGTCTATTCACTTACACAAAAACAATCGATTCTCATATGAAAAAATTGTTCTTTTGCAATTTATTCGATCTTTATGAACAGAGAGTTGTTTTGAAGATTTATTTTAATAAGGTTAAAAAAAATCCCTCGAAAACAGATTAATGAAGTTAAAATTTTAAACTGATTCAAATTTGGAAGGACAATGTATAAACAGATCGATCGGTAACTTAATTATAAACAATATTACCATAAACAATTTTGAAATCGTCCCTTCACGCACTGATTATGTTTATTGTAAAAACAAATCAGTTTTAATATTGTCTTTCTCGACGAAACGAACCACAATACAGAAAGATCAATTTCACTCATTAAATTACTGTAGCATCAAAATTCATCATTTATTTTAGACACCAAAATGGACAAAAGTAAAAGAAAATCCGAGGGGTTTTTCTCGGAAAATAATTCAAGTAAACATGACATTGTTGTTTTAGGTGATAAACAATACGTTTGCAATATTTGCCAGGAGGTATTTACACTAGAATCAAGCATGATGACGCACCGAGACGCGATTCACAATCAAGAAAAAAATTTTGCATGCGACAAGTGCGAAAAGAAATTTCAGTTCCGAAGTCATTTGAGCAGACACCAAGTATCAGAACACAAAAGCCGCAATGATTTTGCATGTGACGAGTGCGAGAAGAAATTTTTGAAAAAATCAACTTTGTTGACGCACCAAAAATTGGTCCACAAAAGTCGTGAGGATTTCTCATGTGACAAGTGCGAGAGAAAATTTGAAAATAAATCAATTTTACTTAAGCATAACACAATATTTCACGAAGTTTTCAAGAATTATTTATGCGAAATATGTGCGAAAAGATTTGATACTAAACCTGGCTTGCTCTTGCATATAAAGACAATTCATGAGGTTCGCAAAGATTTCCCCTGTGATGGGCGTGAGAAAAAATTTAGAAAAAAATCAGATTTGTTCAAGCACCAAAATACCATCCATGTAGGTCGCAAAGATTACGTATGTGACACGTGCGAAAAGTCATTTGGACAAAGATCGTACTTGCTCTTACATCAAAAAACAGTTCACGAAGGTCGCAAAGATTATTCATGCGACAAATGCGAGAAAAAATTTGGACAAAAATCGTCTTTGAATTTCCACCAAAAAACAGTACACGAAGGTCGAAAGGATTATTGTTGCGATAGTTGCGAGAGGAAATTTGCACGTCAACATCATTTGCTTATGCACCAAATAAAATTTCATGAAGGTCGCAGCGATTTTACTTGCAAAAAGTGCGAGAAAAAATTTGTACAAAAATGGCATTTGCTCAGGCACCAAAGGATAGTACACGAAGGTCGCAAAGATTACGAATGTGTCAAGTGCGATAAGAAATTCGGATATAGATCGAAATTGATCAGACACCAAATGACAGTACATGAAGGTCGCAAAGATTATGCATGTGACAAGTGCGAAAGGAAATTTGGGTTCAAATCGTATTTACTATCTCACCAAAAATTAGTACACGAAGATCGGAAGGATTTTGCATGTGATAATTGCTTGAGAAAATTTGGAAGTAAATCAGGTTTGTTGAACCATCAAAGAACTTTCCACGAAGGACGTAAAGATTTCGCATGTGTCAGGTGCGAACGGAAATTCGGACAAAAACCCTCTTTGCTAATCCACTTAAAGACGGTACACGAAGGTCAGAAAGACTACTCATGCGATAAATGCGAGAAAAAATTTGCAACTAAATCAGATTTGTTGAGGCACCAGAGCATAGTTCACGAAGGTCGTAAAAATTTCGCATGTGACAAATGTGAAAAAAAATTTGGACAGAAACCACATTTGCTCAAACACCAAAGAATAATACATGAAGGTCGTAAAGATTTCGCATGTGATAAATGTGAGAAAAAATTTGGACAGAAAGCACATTTACTCAAACACCAAAGGATAATTCACGAAGGTCGTAAAGATTTTGCATGCGAAAAATGCGAACAGAAATTTGGATCAAAATGTAATTTGCTCACCCACCAAAATGCAGTACATGAAGATCACAAAGATTACGAGTGCGACAAGTGTGAGAAGAAATTTACACAAAAATCGAACTTGCTTTACCACCAAAGGGTCGTACACGAAGGTTGCAAAGATTATGCATGCGAAAAATGCGAGAGGAAATTTAGTAGTAAATCACATTTTATGAAGCATGAATGGACAGTCCATGAAGGTCGGAAAGATTACCCATGTGACAAATGTGAAAAAAAATTTGGACTGAAATCGAATTTGCTTGCACACCAGAAAATAGTTCATGATGGTCGAAGAGATTTTGCTTGTGACAATTGCGAGAGAAAATTCGGAAAAAAAGACCATTTATTTAGGCATCAAAAAACAGTACACGAAGGTTGCAAAGATTACGCTTGTGATAAGTGCGAGAAGATATTCGGACAACAAGAGAATTTATTTAGGCATCAAATGGCAGTCCACAAGGATCATTAAGATTTCTCCCGAAAAATATGTGTGAGGATATCTAGTTTCAAACCCATCGAAAAATATGAGTTTTTTTAGTGAGTAGCGTAATAATATATTTTCAAAATATTCTATTTCAAGTTCAGAAAAATTTTAATGAAGTTCTCTTAACTTCTCATTAAGAGTTATTGAAATCAAAAGCGACGATTTTTTTTGTTGACTATTGTAAATATATATCGATACTCATATAGATAATTTTCTTAAATTTCAAAAAAAAAATTGACCGCTGCGATGGAATCCAAAAGAAGCAAATCGATTTCTTCGGTTCGATTATATAGACAGTTTTCTTGAATTTTAATAAATATTGTGCCAGAATAATTGTGCCTTACCTGAACCTAATGCGATAATCAACAATTATTACACCTTTGTTTACTATCTCGAATTGTGCTTTGTTTTTTAACAAACGTGTTAACCATTAAATTATTTGATTTAAACCAATAAATATTTTCTACATTCTTTGAAATTTTTATAGAAGCTCTCCAAGTCTATAAGCCTTCTTCCTTAAGCGCCCTGAACCTGTGTTAATCATTTAATTTTTCATATTTGCTAGGGAATTTATTAAATTGGAATTAAACAATTTTTAATATTTGAATTGTTTAGCCCAGATCCTGAACAATAACGTAAAAAAAGATTATTAGGCAAATCTTTTTACAACGTTTAATATCGAAGGTTGGAAAACAACCTAAAAAAAGATCGTAGTAACACCCACTTTTACCCTATGTGTTTATAATCGAAGTCGTTAAAATCGGTCAGAAAAGAGTGTCAAGTCAGTCGTGTGTTATTGTTGTTATTGCCTATACGTATATTATGTTATTCAAAGGAGCTGCTTCTGCTACTTTGGATCGACGATTTCAATTAGGTACCAAAGTCAACGACTTATTCTCGTTCTAAGCTCGGGCCTTCTCGTATCTCCTATAAATTTTTAATTTTTAATAATCTCTATGTATCTATCGTATATAGAGTAAGTGAATAGTCGCATCGACCGCAGCAAGTGTGGTTTTCGTGAGAAGAAAAACAAACTCAAATTATTAGTGACTGTGCCAGTTGTTCTCGAGTAGGAAAAACGATAGAAATGAAAGCTCTAGATTGGAGGAGCTTGATAAGCATTGCCAGTCGAGTGAGCGAAGAGGAAAAACGGCGATTGCTCCTTGATGGCATATATCGTGTTATCCAAAATTGGCGGGGCCCATTACCAGATCTTTTAGAGATCTTTCGACCCGAAAAAATCGAGTGTCTTCTCTCGTACGCCGTAACGGACCAAGAGGGCGACGAGAAGGCAAGAATACGATTCATCAAGTTCGTGGTTGACACCGGCTACAGAGACCAGCCCAAAGTTGGCACAGACGGACAGTACGTGTTGCATCGCACCACACCGATACATCTCGTTTTGCGCGCCAAAATCGACAACTGGGATGCAACCGCGACGAACATGGCCCAGTTGCTATTTGTAATCTACAACCGATTTGATCTCAACTACATCGACGAAAGTGGATTCACTCATTTTCAGGCGGCTTGCTTTGTCCCTAATCGACAGCGACTCGTCAGGAAATTTCTCCAAAACGGTCAGAATCCTAATTTTTTGGTAAAAGGTTATTCGCTGCTACGATCGGCTCTGCGCGATGGCTCGCAGTTGGCCCCGGAGCTACTGAGAAGAGGCGCCGATCCGACTTGGCTCGATGCCGATGGATCCACTGCTCTGCACACTATTTGCCGGGATGCTCGGGTGGAATTGCTGCAGTCATTCTTCGAGGTCGTCGATTACCACGGAAAGCCAGTGCAGATCAATGTCCGCGACAGCTTGGGTAACACACCACTGCACTTGGCTGTGGAGAGCGGCAACGTGACGACGTTCGAATTACTGCTGACGAGAGGCGCCGATGTGAATTTGGTCAACGAGGAAGGATCGACACCTCTGCACTTAATTTGCCAGAGACTCGATAGCTACAGGTTCGTTGAGGTATTATTCAAGATCGCCAACGACATCGGGAAGCCAGTGTGGGTCGATGTCCCGGATAAGGAGGGTAACACAGCCCTGCACTTGGCTATACGTCACAGAAGCACGAGGACGTCCGAAATACTACTGGTAAACGGCGCCAATCCGAATCTGGCCGATAAGGATGGATATACTGCTCTGCACCTCATTACCAAGATCAGATGCTACCAAGCGATGAAGCAATTCTTTCAGATCGTCGACAAAACGCAAGAGAAGTTGCAGATCGATGCTCGGGACAACAAGGGCTGGACACCATTGCAAATGTCTGTGTGTTCGGGCAGCAGAAGGAAGTTTCAAATGCTGCTGAGAAGGGGCGCCGATCCAAATGCAATCAATCATAATGGACAGACCTTTCTGCACTTTCTTAGTAGCATAAGCTGCTATGATTTAATGCGGCAATTCTTCAAGATTACCGCCGACATGCGGCAGCCAGTGGAGATCGATGCTCGGGACACGACGGGCCGGACTCCGCTGTCCTTGGCTCTGTTCAACGCAAACACGAGGATGGCCGAAGAGCTTCTGTGGGCGGGCGCCGATCCGAATTTGGCCGATAACGAGGGATGGACTCCTCTGCACGTCATCTGCATCAAATGCAATCGGTTTTTGGAAAAGTTTTTCGAAGTCAATGCCGAGAGACAGAAACCAGTGGAGATCAATGCCAAGACCATCGATGGTAGAACACCGTTGAACTTGTTAAGGGATCGCAAACCCAGCAACTATGAGAAAACGTCGCGATATTTGGAGGCACTAGGCGCCGAGCTTGACTAACAATGAAAGATCGACTGCCAATCTGTGAATCAGCGACGATAAGCCTATCTGCCATATTTTTCGGGGCTCAGTGTTATTTAAGGTCGCATATTTTCCATATCGCTCAAATAAATGAAAAATTGTTTTTCTTTCAATTAAATTTCGTCGGAAAATGTTTTTTCTCGCCAATTTTTATTGCAACCTGTGCAATCTTTTCAATTTTCAATTTCGAAATAGAATGACTTATACGAAAAAAAAACACAACCCGAGGGGAACCAGAATCTTGAACAATGTCTAGAATGTGCAGATCAAAACATACATCAAAAATATAATTATGAGAATAAAAATAATACTACAGTGCAATCGAAAACTTGAATACGTTAAAAGAGCGCAAGTACAAAAATTTTGTTGGGTAGACGAATTTTTCTCGACTCGAGTCGAGGGAAACTCGAAATATTCTTGATTTTTTCGCTCGTTTATTTTTCGTCGTAAAAAGATAAATCAATCTCTCAGGCGGTGTTATACGGTGAAAAACTCTTTTATTCTTTGTTTCATCCTGTAGACAGGAGTGCGATACATATCGGCAAATACATACGCTCTCGATCGGCTCGTTATAAAACTGTACAAATTTATTATCTCTCGGCAGAATTACTAGCCCCTCGCACAAAAGCCAAGTGTCCTAATCATCATCGGTTTGCTTTCTTCGTCTTTCCACATGCAGCAGCACGCCGTGCTTGGGAGTCTGTACCTGTCACGAGCGCCTGCTTGGCCTGCAGCAGGCCGAAGCGCTTGCCGATGCAGTTTCTCGGGCCCGCGCCGAACTGCAGCTGCGCCGAGCCGCACCTGGCCACGACGTTCTCGCGCCTGAATCGCTCGGGATCGAATTCGCTGGGTCGCGAATAGATGTCGCTTTTTCTGAACGTTTCTGTACAATGCATTTCAATGGAATAAATATTAATTTTTTTTTTGCGCGCTCGCGTGGATCGCTTACCCGACAATACCATGTCCAGATATTCCATCGACTCGATCTTCTCGAAGGTGAAGCCTTCCGGACCGTCGGCGACCTGGTCGATCTCCCGCTGAAGCCTGCGCTGTATGTCCTGATTCATGGCGAGCTCCAGCAGAGCGTAGGTGGCCGCGGACGCGGACGTCTCGAAGCCGGCCAGGAAGAAGGCGAAGGCCTGCGCGGCCGCCTCGCTCCAACTTAGCAGATTTTGATCGTCTACGAAGTCAATTCATTTTTTTAGATACAATTCCGATGAGAAATGCTTGATATTGATAAGGACTTAACGATCAAAAATTTTAAATTTTAAATGTTTGATAATATGTATAGGCATTGACTGGTTTATTTTTAGTGATTTCTTTACTGCATAAAATTTAGACCACTTTGAGCTTCTACCGTTAGATGGCGAGTGTACCTTTATCAAAAAATCTGTAAGTGGTTTACTCGTGGCAATGTATAATATGAACGCCAATAGATATACTTTAAATTCAATTCATGTGCAAGTGTCAAAGTTAAAATAATCGTATAAGTCGATATATTTTCTAAATACTAAATAAGATGAAGTTTTGATTTCTTTACGTTATTTTTCTATGTAATTAATACTTTCTGTACTCTTTCTATATTCTAAATAGGTAGCCCAATGGTACATACAAATTTTAATTTTTAACCAATTGCACATAAATCGCAAAATCATAGAGAACGACTACTATAATTTTTCTGGCATTGCATTGAACGATTTGTGATCCGTGAAAGTATTTCCCAATTATATTTGAAAATGATCAAAAAAGATTGTGAATATAATTTTACTGTATTAGTTAAAAGGAAAAACGACGCCCAAACAATTTCGGCAATAAGTCCGTCAGAGTTATCTTAGTTTTTTTCCGGGTAGGCACCTCGCAAATTTGCAAAAGTCATCTTTACAACCGTGAAAAAAACAAGATCAAGAAAAATTATTTAAACTCACTCGATGTATTATTACAGTCACGTATGCGAATCGCTATTCTATCGTGCCTTTGGGTGCATATGTAATTATTTATGATAATCAGCTTGTGCACACATATTAGCGTGTAAATTACGCACTGGTTAATGATCTCGTCTGATCTCTGTCTGGTTTGGGCTCGCTTCGTCTGCAGGTGAATAATTATGTCTCGCTTATTCGAGATAATGATGCTCTATACACACACGCGCGCATCATACAGACATTTTTTGGGAATTCCTCCCAAGACTGTCTGTAAAATTTACCTTTAAATTACCAACAACAATCGTTTATTATTTGATAACCACTTGATTTTTGATAGGACATTTTTCATGTCCACAGCTCACCCTACTCTTACATCTTAAATTCATTAGACATCAGCGAATACAACACTATTCAAACTCACAGGATTAAAAAAAAATTCAAATGACAATTTTGGAATTCTTCGTTTATATCTCAAACAATTTATTGTATTTTTTTCCAAATTAAAATCAATACATTTTTTAACAATAACACTCAATATTACATAGATATTTACAATTGCACAATAGATGGGCGATAGATAACTTATCGCGAAAACTTCCCTTTTCTATCTTGTACGTTGCGGGATGATTTAAAATTTTTAAGAGGTCGCGTATCGGAGTTAGTTCGAGAACTCAATTCTGGTACAAACGGCAATCCAAACGATTTGGCTACTTTAGCTAAATCCAATGTATTTCTGTTAAAAACATGTTTGTAACGATGTGACTCGTAGGATCGTATGTACGATCTGAAAGCTTTTTGTGCCAATCCTTTGAAGAACGGGTTTTTCAGAACTTTCTCTTCGAACTGGAATAATTTATTTTTTGTTATCAATTGCTCTAATGATTTCATTTTTTGAAAGTCAATTTATTCTACTTACCAGAGCTTGATAATGAGGTATCTTTTTTCCTTGTGAAAATTCAAATTCATTTATGGGGATTTTGGCTCGTTTTAAATATTTCAAAAATCCGAGCTCTTCAGGACGGAGAAACAATATTGCGTTACCAGTACTGCCTTCACCTCGAGCAGTTCTACCTACTCTGTGAATATATTCCTTAAGGAATAAATAAAAATAAATTTTTCAAGTTAAAATTTGATACATTTGTTATATAATAATTCTTTTAATGATACATACTTCTGGTTCCTGTGGGGGATCATATTGAACAATCCAATCCACATTTGGAATGTCGTGTCCTCTTGCTCCAACATCAGTACACAGTAAAATGCCAGATGATGCTTTGCAGAATTTCTTTAATGATTTAGTACGGTCAGCTTGTGTTTGGTTTCCCTATGAAAATAAATAATATTTATTTGATGGCTAATCATTCACAGAATCATTTAAGCAACTTAAAATTGTTTCTTACATGCCATTCTATGACTGGTAAATCGATGTTGAAGAAAAATTTGTAATAAAACTCCACAGCTATACACGAACTGAAAAATACCATCACTTTTTCTTCTTTTCTCCTTTTTTCTCTCAAGAATGTAAGTAACGTGCCAAATCTTTTTTCTGTGGGGCATTCAATGTAACCTTGTTCTAGACCTTCATTTGTAGCTTCAACTTTATTATCGTGTACACCAATGTAAATTGGTGATGCTTTCAATACGAGTGTTCCTAAAGCCACTGTTTTTTCATTTTGGGTGGCGCTGAATAACATAGTTTGTCTCTCTTCTAAAATGAAATATTAATATTACTTTAAGTCTTCAATCCAAATTTTAATCATCTATAGGAACCTGTAACTTACTTGGAAGAATATTGATGATTTGTTTCAATTCTTTTTCAAATCCATCATCCAAAATTCTATCAGCTTCATCGATAATTAAACACCGAAGACGTGCAAAGTAAAAATCTTTAGTACTTTGTAAATGGTAAAGTAAACGACCAGGTGTTGCAACAACTATGTTCTTTCCTCTTTTCAGCTGTTCAACTTCATCCAGGGTAGTACGTGAGCCACCCGTTAAAAGACAGCAAGTATGTTTGTGGTTTGTTGCCATCAATTTTTTCAATACTTCAAAAGTTTGCATCGACAGCTCGCGAGTGGGAGAAATGATTATGCATCCAGTACCTGAAAATGAACACAAACTGTAGAATTACAAAAACAACCAAAAATTAATGATTTAATGATCCACTCTTTCTTACCATTATAATGTTTGAATTTAGCTTTGCGAATTAGCTCCACAGCTGGAATGAGAAAAGCCAAAGTTTTTCCTGAACCCGTTTGAGCACTTCCTATCAAATCATGTCCATCCAATAATGGAGGTATTGCTGCAGCTTGAATGGCAGTCATTTTTGTAAATCCCATCTCTGCGATTGCTTTTAAAGTATCCTCCGATACCTTATCCTTCAATGATGAAAAGGATCTATCATCTTCTGATTTTTTGTGCGCGTCAGACATGGTGAAAAACTATCTGTCGTACGGTACTATAATTCAATACACAAACTTCAATGCAACGATTTGTTTACTACTTGTCCCACGTGTTTTTCCGCACTGTACGCTTGACGAAGCAGTCGACGCCGTGTATGCGATTGAGGAGTGCGTTTCGCGCTCCCTCTGGCTTATAGATATGCAACTTAATGCCCCGCTAAATTCGAATGTCTTTCCACAAATATTACATGCGTGTCTGACACCGTTGTGTAAAGTGATCGATGTGTTTTTTGAGATTGTGCTCGAACAAGATATTCTTTCCGCAAATATCACATCCATGTTTGATACCATTATGCATTGCATTAAAGTGGACTTTGAGCTTACATTTTGACTTTCCGCATCTATTGCATGTATAAGTCATACCATTAATTTTATTAATTTTATCTATCTTTTCTCCGTGATTTTTATGATAAGATTTAAATTGTCATCATTTGGAATAAAGAGCACAGGTTTTTAATTTTTATATAGAAAAATTGCTTTTTCTATACACACGTTTAGCACGGTTACTAGTTCGCAATCCATTTCTTTTTATAACGCGTTTGATTATAACTTATAAGTTTTAACCGATGTTAATGGCAAAGTGTCTACTGAGTAAAGAAACATTCGGTTAGAAACGGCCGTTAGAAACGCGTTTAAATGGATTGCGAACTAGTAACCGTATAGCTGAAAATTTAGTAATTCGGCTAAGAGTCCTCTAAAAAACGTATTTCCTCATCACGTCATTATTTACAATGTTCTAAGAAACCTACTTACTAGACTAACGCCGTTTACTAGAGCTACCTGCTACAAACGAAATTTAACCCAAAATTACCTTCGAACACATACATACGATACATGTGTGTGTACGCGAATATTTGACGTATGTATGTATCGACGTGTTTGCGCTCGAGGTGTAGATAGATACACTATATAGATTCTTCTTGTAGCAAGCATAACTTTTCATGTTATCTTTTTTTATCGATATCGGATAAAGTTCAGGCGTGATTTTGATTAATTATGATTAAATCATGATTATCCAGAATTTTATTAATTTAAATAAATAAAATAATTTAAATAGATAATAACACAATTAACGATGTTATCGAGTCTAAAAGTTTTTCCACGTGCATTGAATTAAAGTGACATTCGAGTGAATTGGTCAACGGCAAACATAAAATACAAATTATTTTAATTTTTGAAATTAAAGCGTAGCGTAAAGCGATCTGAAAGCTGCGACGTAAGAAAATGATGTTTTTATAACCTGAAATTAAATTTTTATAATAAATCGTGACTTTTCAAAATGAAAGTATGTGTTCGATGACCCATGATAACCACCCTTTCCAGTACACTGTGCGTAGTTTAATTTGATAATATTAAAAATGTTAAACACAACGAAGTATCGGTCGATGCTTATATCTAACTGTCTACTATTGTTTTTGAATTTCTACTTTGCTGAGTTTGTATGTTTTTTTTTCTTAACCATATAGAACGACTCACACTGTACTCGATGTGGTGTTCATGTGCGCGCAGTCAATGAGTTAATGTATCTTACTGCACTGCAAGTTTCGAAATTTAAGTCGATGATTGTCCCAGCCGTTAATACCATAATTTTCTGCATTCGTAATAAAAGCAATACTATAAAAAGTCTCGCTCTTGGTGGATAATCATACCAATCGATGCAATAACTACGCAAACATTTTTTTCATAAATTTTAATGTAGTAATTTTAATTTGTTCATTAAGAAAGTATTTTGAGCTTCTAACAAGAATGTTACCTTTCAAGAAACATGTTATAGCTGGCATTATATAGAAATTGACTTGGAGTACACATAATTATCAATGCTACTAGTGCACCGCAATATACTGCCATCATTTTTGCAGCTAACATAAAATCGGAATTGATTGACAACACTGCCTAAATTATTGAGACAAATAAAATCATAAATACGATAGGTTTGATTCTGTTTTTTCCTAAATCTGATGTATAACAAATCAAACAAAAAATTATTATTATTAACCATTATGGCTACTTTCTGAATAACAGAAAATTATAATAAGTGTCTAATCATATCGAATTGAAATGTTTGCAATCGAGCTTAGACTCGAAAAGAAACTTAATTATTTACTTTACGATTATCATCATGGCATGATTCAAAAGACATTAAAACATTGATAAAAATATAATATCTTTGATCATTACCGAAGTCCCACTTATAACGAGAACAACCGTTGCACCGAGAAGCGACACGAACATCATTTGATTGGACATGCTCTGTTGTAAGTTGTCAAGTCTGTAAAACACATTACAGTATCCCATTATCACAAGAATATCATAATTTTATTGACTTGAAAATTACTCACTCGATACATTGATAATGTTTTTTAATTATTTGTTTTAATCTTTTTATAAGGAAATTACAAGCCTTTTTTTTGTTTTCACGAAATTTGTAATATCCATTATCAGTTTCTCTTAAATAGTACCTGATATGCAAAATTGAATATTATGAAAATAGTGACTATAAAAACATTGTTCTATATAAGAATTCAATTTCCTCACGCACTGCATGTATTGAAATTGGCCTACAATGACTCCAATAACTGTGCATTGTAAAAGATTCAGTACTAAAATGATACAAACCAAGTGACTTATAGATATTAACTGGAGCGCATAAAAAGAACCAAAGTATTTATCCGTGTTCACGTGAAAATCATAAAGAAGTGGCAAAGTTTTTTGAAATGTTTGATTTCCTGGCATTATCCACGAGCCCAAAATTGGAACGAGTAATGGAGCAGTACCAAAGAACATACCCATTGGTATGAACAGAACTAAAAAAAATATTTCAAGTTTATTCTCGGTTTAAATAGTCCGAACAAACAGAATCATTAACTTGTTATTATAGAAACGTTGTCCATTGTTTTTTCCAACATATTATCAACCATTTTTTGACCTAATAAATTATCACTTCTACGAATTTTTGCCATTATACTCCAATACATGATTATCTAGAAAATGCAAAGTAACAGGTATTTATTATTACCCAATCGTATAAAGAAATAATGATAATAGTAATAATAGTAAACCTTTTTGTAGTGTACAGAAACGTAGGTATAATCAAACACTATCATGAATCCGGTAACTATTTGAAATAAACTTTCAGCAGAACGTATGTCAAGTCCTTTTTCTTTCGTATCTTCAATAAACTTCACAATCTGAAGAAAAAAGAATAAACAATCTTAAATTCTAAAAATAATACGATGGTTACTTTAATTGATATATACTACGCCAAGCAGTTGTGTCCCTATCCACAATACCACGAATGATCTGCCGATCAAACCCACATTTTTATTTTGAAATAAGTACATGAAACTGACTTTTAATATTTTTAATTGAAACGAAGCCTTGGACTTCAGAAATTCGCCGTACCAATTGCCATCTTCTTCAAGTTCTTCAACTTGAATAGCCATGTTCGATGTACACGATTAAACTGAAAAATAATTTTTCAGTACCATGTTACTTTGCCAGTGTAACGTGATTTTTCTACTAATGCATTTTTTATGAGAATACACAAGTCTAAGAAATTTCTTTGAATATGTTCTTTTGTTTTTATTTTATAAAAGACAAGTTGTACTTATCGTTTACTTACTACGACTTTGGATCACTGTTTATCAATAATTTTCAAACAAGCCAGGGGTTTAAAATTTTTAACGAAGAAAAAAACTGCAATTGTATTCATGATTTTCAACGCTTTTTTTCAATATTTATTACAAAACATTTCTACACTTGGTTAAACTTACACGTCTAAGATTTATACATTTGAAATTTACTTATACACAACTAAATTATGCAAGAATAAGTTTTACACGAGTGTAATAGTATATTACTGTGCTAGACCGGTAAGCTATTTTACATACCAGCGGCTCGAAAGTAGCATTTCCCGGCCGCTACGCTAAACGGGATATTGCTATTTTCGGGCCCGGGGTCTAGCCGAAAAACCGATTTTCCTAATTTCAAAGAGCCGAATTGTTTAAATTCCAATCGACTCAACTGTGGCATTTGTTATTACTTCATTCCTATCATCGAATCCTAACGAATCCCGGTGAGAAACGCCGGTCGCGTTTTTTTTTCACGTTCAAAATTAATTTGACTGGACTAATTGTTTACTTTGCGAATGGAATGCATGGCTTTCTGCCTCTGAATATTGACGGTGCCATGTGATAGCGCTGCGTTACACTTTGCATAAAAAACTCAATTATATTACAAATCATATCGTAAGAAATCAGACGTATCAATGTAAACGAAGTGAAATTAAATTATTAAAATTTCATTATAGAGGAAATTATACTAGTGGCAACCACAGTTGCAAAATGCTGAGCGACTGAATGGTAAATAATGAAATAGCATACGACATCATTATAATAGTTGTTTCAGCCGTATGAAATTAATAATAGTAGCTTCAATGAGTATCATAATAAATCAATGTTACAATGAGTTTTTTGTGCCAGCTAATTTGGTAAAGCCGTTAAAATTATTATTGGTATAATTGGAAGTATAACACAAAAATAGGGCGTATTTTTTTGTTTGGTGTTCCCTACATGTACATTAGTATAGGTATATATGAATACAGGTTTTCGTAATTCGCACGTACGAAATAGATTTCACTTATCGATGTTTTGTGCTCAGCGTGTATTGACAACGTTGCGACCAAAGGAATTGGCACATGGCATGCCAACACATATAGAGCTGCATGTACGCGTTAAGCTGGCCCGGTGTGCCCACGTGACAATATATATAGATATATATTTGACTACATGACTAACCATGCATATTTATCACACATAGATTACATAGATGTACGATATTCGCTAGTTGTGTAAAAATGGTAAATGATATAGATGCGACTGTAGTCACGCATTCGGCGTTAGTGTAATATAAAAATGTATATAAACCCTTCATTCGCTCACGTTAACTTTGTTTCATATTTTGCGCGTCGAAAAAAATTATGCGAAAAGGAGTATAGGACACATCATAAGTTCATTTTCAATAATTTATAATTTCTTTGTAATAAGATACAATTCAAAGAAAATGGCTAATTGTTTATTACGAGATCAATAGTATAATTTCTCCAATAATAAATGATAAGTTTAGAGTGTCTCTGTTGACATAAATTTTCTCAAACTTTCATTTCACGATTTGTAAATATTATTACACTTATGTTACCTAGCTCGATGTGTAACATCATTACAAAACAATTAGTCGTTGATCAAGTTCCGAGTGATAAACATGGACTTCAGTGATGTATATAACTCTGATGTCAGGTAATTTTTGTTTCGTGAAAATGAAATTTAAAAAAAAATGGCATAACACTTTATATTATTGGAAATATTACAGAGTGAAGAAGGAACCAGATGATGTTTCCCCAATTAAAAATGAAGATTATAAGATAATTGACAATGCATGCGATGCTAAAAACGACGAATTCTCGAGTTTTTGTCGAGAAAATTTAGTAAGTGTTGATGTGGGACTGTTTAGTCAATATTTTGATCAAGTATTTTTACTAATTTCATTTCCAGATTTATGGGCTTCGTGAAAATGATGAAAATTCTGGACCTAATAACGATTTGGAAATAGAATTCGAATGTAAGGACGAGAAGCTCGGAATTAACTTATTAGTAGTCAAGAAAATCGAGGACGATTATCCAGATCAATGGCAGCATATGAAAAATAGTTGCGATTATCAGACTCAAAAGAAAATTAAAGAAGAAATGGTCGACGAAGTAAAAGAGGAATTGAATTTGGATGGTGAACTCAGTGATGCATTTGATGCAAATGAAGAAACATTTGCTCAAAATAGTCAACGCAAAACCCAAACTGATAAGGCACGCAATCGTACCAAATATCCATGTAATATATGCAGTAAAAAATTTGCACGAAAAGGTTATCTCAAGGTCCACATCGATTCAGTACATAATGGTGTTAAACATGCGTGTGGTGTATGTGGAAAGACATTCAAATACAAAGGTCCTCTCAAAATCCACATCGATTCAGTACATAATGGTGTTAAACATACGTGTGGTATATGTGCAAAGATATTCGCACACAAAGGACATCTCAAAATTCACATCGATGCGATGCATAATGGTATGGCACCTACTTGCGAAGTATGCGGGAAGAAATTCGTAACTGAAGCTGCACTCAAGACTCACATCGATGCACACAATGGTGTTGAACATCCATGTAATATATGCGGTAAAAAATTTGCACGAAAAAGTTATCTCAAGGTCCACATCGATTCAGTACATAATGGTGTTAAACATGCGTGTGGTGTATGTGGAAAGTCTTTCCCACAAAAATGTTATCTCAAAAGTCACATCGATGCGATGCATAATGGTATGGCCCCTACTTGCGAAGTATGCGGAAAGAAATTTCAAACGAAGGATAAACTCAAGATTCACATCGATGGAGTACATAATGGTGTTAGACATGCGTGTGGTATATGTGAAAAGACATTCACACAAAAAGGAGATCTCAAGAGGCATATCGAGCGACATAATGGTGTTAAACATACGTGTGGTATATGTGAAAAGATATTCACACAAAAAGGACATCTCAAAATTCACATCAATGCGATGCATAATGGTATGGCACCTACTTGCGAAATATGCGGAAAGAAATTTCAAACGAAGGATAAACTCAAGATCCATATCGATGGCGTACATAATGGTGTTAAACATCCATGTAATATATGCGGTCAAAAATTTTCACGAAAAGGTAATCTCAAGGTCCACATCGATTCAGTACATAATGGTGTTAAACATGCGTGTGGTGTATGTGGAAAGTCTTTCCCACAAAAAGGTTATCTCAAAAGTCACATCGATGCGATGCATAAAGGTATGACACCTACTTGCGAAGTGTAAAAGACATTCACACTAAAGGGTAATCTTAAAAAACACATGAATTTGATGCATAATAAGACCACTTATTGTAATAAGTGCGGCAAGACATTTTCTCAAAAGGATCGTCTTATAAGTCACATTAAAGCGCAGCACGAAGACATTGATCACGCTTGTGTTTTATGAGGAAAAAAATTTAAACATAGAAAATATTTATGCAGACACGTCAAAAGTGTGCATGAAGGCAATACCCAAGCACGAGATCAATACAAATGATCTTAAAACGTACCTATCAATACCGCGCCAAATGATGAAATATCGAGACAAATAAATAAATTAACAAATCATAAATTAATATATACTTATTTATTATCATATAATGAATAAACATATCATACATTTTTACTCAGTAGTGATACTCAAAACATGACATATAATATAATTGTCATCGGTACAATGTTAACTGAAACACGACATAATTATACTATATATCACAATCATGTTATGCTCAGTATAGTTGTACTCAAAACACGACTTATAATATACTTATCATAAGTACAATGTTAAATACCGATACACAAGTAAGACTGATCGCAAACAAAAATTACGTTTTTTCGAAGTGGAGATGTCGCGAGGTGCAAAACTCAAAATTGCATAAAAAGGCATTTTTTATATATTAGGATATACAGATGTCGCTAAAAAAGTGTACAGCACTCCATCAGCACCAAAACAATGCTATTTTAAATTTTTAGATTGATTGGTTTATCCCTGCATGAGTTATCGCAGTTAGAGTAAAACATCGAAAATTAGCAATATCGAATGTGTACGACTTTGCTGCGCTCAGCATCAATTATATGACACAAATTTAATAAAAATTAAACTTTTTCCTTTTCAATGAATATTATTACGAAAAAATTAAAAAAAAAAGATTATGTGACACAAAGAACGATCTACTATATGATAAATTGTTGATAGTACTTAATAAAATATAATGCTGATGGTGTCAAGTATTTTTAGGGGTTATTCTTTGGTAAAATCTATGGGCTATCAAATTCCTGTCAATTCTTTTTCTTATAATCAATGATTGAATTACAATTTTTTGCCATACAGAATAAGATATAGACAGCAAAAAGTTGTCTATATTTTAATGTAAATTGAATTTTTCATTTAGCGACTCAAAACACACAAGCTTGATTAATGAAGGCAGCTAGGATTTATAAATGTTTGTCTGTGGTTCAATTTTTTTTATTTTTTATTTTCTATTACAAACAATGAAATCTAATTAACTTGTCTCAGTGGACTGAATTTCTTAGTCAATAACTCGAACGTCCTGTTTCCCAGGACCCTAATGTTCTTGACCAGATCTCCATTATCGTCGAACCATCCCAAAAACCAATCCTTCGTCTGTTCCGGCGGGTAGTAGGCCAACAGTCTTTGGTTCAGGCACAATTGCCAGTCGCAGTGATCGGGATAATCTGCGAAATTTTCGATTTTTTTCAAACGTTACGAAATCGTACGAAATAGCAAGTGTATTACAGAACCCATGAGCTTACCTTTCGTGCATCCGTAAAAAGTCTCGGACAAAACCTCTACGAGGGGAAAATCGCTGGCAGCAATTTCATCCGCGAAAGTCTTCTCGATGAGTGGTATGTTCAATGTGCCGTTGTCGTAAACCTGTTGGGTACAATATGAGCAAAAAAAAAAACAGTTTGTTTGGTTTCGTAAATTTTACAACTATAAATTTACCAGTTCGCTGATTACGAGGCTGCAAGCCAAGAAGCAGGAAGTCAACTGGGTCGCGTTGTGATCGACGCTCGAATCGCCTAGAATGAATTCATTTGATCGTTATACGAATGAAAATACATCGGGAAAGTCGAATCGAAAAGTGCAATGGACACTGACTTATATTCCTGCCGTAGCCACCGACGATGCATTCCAAAAACTTCTCCTCTGTTTCCTTATCATCGTAATCATCGGCTTCCGAGGACTGAGCCTGTTATGAAATATTTAAAAAGTCAACGATATATCCATAAGCACTTTTTTCAATTCAAATTCACGAGTCGACTGATTACTCACCGAAACGGCTACGAGAAACAGGGCAAAGATGAAGATCAAACCCTTCATGTTGTACAAAATCGGTTTGACACTCGAACCGCGATCGAACGATACTATACTGTCAGCGAGAGGTCGGCTTAGCGCATTTTTATACGTAAGAGAAAAAAAATTATCGCTCGCTTAGCTGGTAATAAAATAATACAGCCAAAATATTTGTTCAAACGTTACTCAATAATTTTTTGCATAGTGTTTGCTCCAGATTAGATTGTGTCTATGTGAGATCATTTTCATGAATAAGTAAAACAATAATAAAAACAAACATAAACGTAATTTGAGCAAATGATTTATAAATCAACAAATAAAGCGTATGACTGTAGCGATGGTCTTGTGAATCATATTGCTCTTGGATTAAGAAGAAACGAATTAATTGACGAATTTACTATACATTCCAAGTTTGCACTTCGGATGCGATTCGTATTCAATTAGAATTTATAAAAGTTGGACTATTATGTAAAATGAAATTTGCAGTTTAGTGAATTTTCACAATTTACGTTTGATTTCCCTTGTTTTATTGAATTTTTAAATAATTAAATGATTACGACTATCATTCATACTTAAATTTATGTAATTATAGTATTATAATATCAATAAATCAAGCAATTCAAATGTCATTGGACTCAGTTACACCGAATGGAAACTTTTTTAGGCAATAATTTAGTGATTATTTAGTTCGGTTCATCCAAAGTTTCAAGACCAGCTGTCCGGCTGCAAGAAAATTGCAAAGTATAAAAGGATACATGATTTTTTTCACCTCCATCAACGAAAGTCTTTATTATAAAATATAAATCGTTCGATTATAAAATCTCTTCACATTTATTATAGTTGGATAATTTCAAACGAACCGTGTTCAAATTTTTTCAACGAGACAAAAATTGATTTATTCTTTTATAATTTTTTTATAATTTAATAATCGTATCATTTTATTATTTGATAAAGATATTATTTTAACATTTGATGTAAATTACGTCAATGTAACGAAAACCGAAGCTCACTTTTCGATGCTTATAAGCATGAAAAGTTGACATACTCCACCTGGAGATGCCTATTTTACACTTAACCATATTAATTGGCCAAAGCATTGTAAATAGAAGAAGTAACGAATGAAAACAGACAAAGTTGAGCATCTTTTGATTGGATTTATTTACGATTCAAGCAAAAAAAAAAGAACGAGGAGACATCAGGTGTTTCAGTTTTTTTCCAGCAACGACTTGCGAAGATCTTGAAAGCACCTCGCCAGTTTGCAAACGTCATCTTTGGCTGTGGCAAAAAACAAAAAACAATGACAAAATATAAAGAATATATTGAAACTCGCGTCATTATATGTAGTCACGCGTGCGCGTAAATCGTTACAAATAATCGGGACACACGTATTATTACCGTGCATGTTACACTGGTTAACGATCTCGTCCAATCTCTGTCTGGCTTTGGCTCGCTTCCTCAGGCCGTGGCTGGTGCTGAGTATCGATTCCACGTCGATGCTCCCGTCCTTGGTCATCTGCGAGTACAAATGCGAGCGAGAGAAAATAAGAACGGTTACATAGTTGCGTGAATGGTGCAGCATATACGTACGTAGCCAATTTTTTTGAACATGCAGGCCAAGTAGCAATTGGTCTGGTTTTCTGTGGGCGCGCTGGCACCGATTTTCTGTCCACTGTAAATGCCTGGAAATTATTTCGTCGCGCGCATCAATTTGATTTATTTGTTTTTACGATTTTTTTTCAGTTTTAAAAAGTCAATAAAAAAAGGAATCTATACGCATCTCTGGGTTTTTCAGAAAAAAAAATAAAAAAACAAATAAATAAAAACGAGAAATTCGATAAGTGATTCGACTTATCAAAAAAAAATATTTTAAATCGTTACTCGTAATGAAACATTCGAGTCAATGACACTATAAACGTTTTCGTTTTTACGAAGTTTTGTATTGGCACTAATTTTACCTGGATCGAGACCGCTGTTGATGAGGCAAGTCACCATGTCATCGTCCTTGCTGCCGAGATCCGAGCCGTTACTGTCCTAAAAAAAAAAAATATCACCATTCCATCACTCGCAACAGCTATAATAATAATAATTCCACGAAGTTTAAGGCGAGAAATCGTTTTACTCACCGCCCGTACCCTCAGTACGCAGATAAAGAACAAAACGATCAGTCTCATGGCTGATTCGCGAAAAAATTTTTACGTTTGCCCCGCGCGCGCCCGCCACGACGAGTGACCTTTTTTAAGCGCGCAGCGCGAACACTACTACTGTGCGGTAATGGCGCGCAAACGTTTGACACCGGACACTGGATGTAATGTTATTCGCGTAGTAGGCACGAAAGAGAGAGAGAGAGATGAAAAAGAAGAAGATTGACCGCACGGGGTTACGAGGCGACGACGCGCACAGAAAAAGTAGAGCACACATAGTAGCCACCACCGCCGCCGTTATTGAGCCATGTGCTTTCGAGGCCCGCAAGCTCTCTGCGTTTACGTATATATAATGCATCTATACAAACACCCACGCATACACTCGAGTGCTTCAATGCATACTCCATGTATACGTGTGTATGTATCGACGTGTTTGCACTCGAGGTGTGGATAGACACGCTATATAGATTATATCCTCCTCGTAGAAAGCATAACTTTTTATTGAGCATGATTTTTATTAATTATGATTCAATCGAGATTGTTCGTAATTTTATTAGTTTTATTAAATTTTTATCCCCACGTTAATAAAGATGCGCTGTTTTCGACGAAAAACCGCGATAATGTATAGTACAGTAGCCAGTCCGGATATACGACATCGAGCTTTCTGCTGCGGCCTGCGGCTCTGTTTTGCTCGTGGCTGTTACCTGAGCATCTCGTGGACTGCAAATTTCGATAGTCATTTTATTTCGTTAAAACATTGTCGTGATTTTCATTGAGTTTTTTAATTAATATTGCTGTCGAAAGAACTGCGTGAGCAGTTACAATTTTTAAGGGCAAGGTTAATCATAGAAATACTCAAGAGGCTAGTAGAAATAGTATCTTTTTTAATCAAAGTTAAATTTAATAAACTATGCAACAAAAACAAAAAACTTAAAATCCTCCAATCCTGCGACGCGATTCTGGAACTAGTCGCCGTCCTGACTGACATTCACTGCCGACGTAACCTCTTTCGGTTATGAATCGGACTGGATTGCGGTCCGTGTTTGTTTTTCCGCTGTCGTTTAAGATGTAGACGCTCGCTCCTTCCGCGAATATTTGTCGCATGATGTCCGAACCACGACCAGGTTTGAAATGATTTGGGCCAAGTCAAAAACGCAGAAAAAATGTTTAAAATTATAGCGTAGCGTAAAGCGATCTGAAAGCTGCGACGTAAGAAAATGATTTTTTTATGACCTGAAATGAAATTTTTATAATAAATCGTGACTTTTCAAAATGAAAGTATGTGTTCGATGACCCATGATAACCACCCTTTCCAGTACACTGTGCGTAGTTTATTTCGATAATATTAAAAATGTTAAATACAGCGAAGTAGGGTTGATGCTTATATCTAACCGTCTACTATTGTTTTTAAGTTTTTACTTCGTTGAGTTTGTATGTTTTTTTTTCTTAATCATATTGAACGACTCACACTGTACTCGATGTGGTGTTTATGTGCGCGCAATCAATGAGTTAAATTATCTTACTTCACTGCAAGTTTCGAAATTTAAGTCGATGATTGTCCCAACCGTTAATACGAAAATTTTTTGCAGCCTTAATAAAAGCAATACTATGAAAAGTCTCGCTCTTGGTGGATATTCATACCAATCGATGCAATAACTACGCAAAAATTTTTGTTATAGATTGTATAATTTTGTAATGAAGTAATTTTAATTTGTTCATTAAGAAAGTATTTTGAGCTTCTAACAAGAATGTTACCTTTCAAGAAACATGTTATAGCTGGCATTATATAGAAATTGACTAGGAGTACACATAATTATCAGTGCTACTAGTGCACCACAATATACTACCATCATTTTTGCAGCTAACACAAAATTAGATTTGGTTGACAACACTGCCTAAATTATTGAGACAAATCAAATCATAAAAACAAAAGGTGTGATTCTGTTTTTTTCTGAATCTAATGTTAAATAAATCAAACAAAAAATGTTTGTTAACCATTATAGCTACTTTACAAATAACAGAAAATTATAATAAATGTCTAATCATATTGAATTGAAATGTATGTGCAATCGAGCGTAGACTCGAAAAGGAACTTAATTGATTACTTTACAATTATCATCATGGCATGATTCAAAAGACATTAAAACATTGACTAAGATATATAATATTTATGATCATTACCGAAGTCCCACTTGTAACGAGAACAACCGTTGCACCGAGAAGCGACACAAACATTATTGGATTGGATATGCTCTGTTGTAAGTTGTAAAGCCTGTAAAACATATTATAGTATCCCATTATCACAAGAATATCATAATCTCATTGACTTGAAAATTACTCACTCGATACATTGATAATGTTTTTTAATTATTTGTTTCAATCTTTTTATAAGGAAATTACAAGCCTTTTTTTTGTTTTCACGAAATTTGTAATATCCATTATCAGTTTCTCTTAAATAGTACCTAATACGCAAAATTGAATATCCTGATTTATAGGAGGATGATAAAAAAATTGTTCTTTATAAGATTTTAATTTCCTCACGCACTGCATGTATTGAAATTGGCCTGCAATGACTCGAATACTTGTGCATTGAAAAACGTTTAGGACCAAAATGATACAAACCAAGTGACTTATAGATATTAACTGGAGCGCATAAAGAGAACCAAAGTATTTATCCGTGTTCACGTGAAAATCATAAAGAAGTGGCAAAGTTTTTTGAAATGTTTGATTTCCTGGTAGTATCCACGAGCCCAGAATTGGAACTAGTAATGGAGCAGTACCAACGAATGTACCCATTGGTATGAACACAACTAAAGAAAAATATTGAAGTTTATACGCGGTTTAATTAATATCCTGGACAAACAGAACCATTAACTTGTTATTATTGAAATGTAGTCCATAATTTTTCCTAACATATTTTCAACTATTTTTCGACCCATTAAATCATCACTTCTACGAATTTTTGATATTATACTCAAACACATGACAATCTAGAAAATATACAGATATTAATTATTACCCACAATAGTATAAAGAAATAATGAATAATAGTAATAATAGTAAACCTTTTTGTAGCGAACAGAAAGGTTGGTATAAATGTACAGTATCGTGCATCCGGTAACTATTTGAAATAAACTTTCAGCAAAGCGGCTGTCAAATCCTATTTCTTTCGCATCTTCAATAAGTTTTACAATCTGAAAAAAAAGAATAAAGAATCTAAAATTCTAGAAATAATATGAAGGTTATCCATAAATTGATATATACTATGCCAAGCAATTGGGCCACTAAACTTAATACCACGAATGATCTGCCGATCAAATGCACATTTTTATGTTGAAAAACGGACATGAAAGTGATTTCATATATTTTTAATTGAAATTGAAACGAAGCCTTGGACTTCAGAAATGCACCGTACCATTTGAAATCTTCTTCAAATTCAACTTGAATAGCCATGTTCGAAATACACAATGAAACTAAAGAATATTTTTTCAGTACTGTGTTACTTTGCTAGTGAAACGTGATTTTTCTACTAATGCATTGTTTATTAGTCAACATAAGTGTACGAAATTTCTTAGAATATTTTTATTTTATTTTTTTTTATAAAAGACAAGTTGAATTTATCGCTCACTTACTCTGCCTTTGGATTGACGTTTTTCGAGTAATTTTTAAACAAGCCAGAGGTTTAAAATTTTTTCAACACCTTTTTTGAATATTACGAAACATTTTTACTTTTCGTCGAACCTACATAGCTAAGATTTAAGCATTTGTAATTTACTTATACACAACTAAATTATGCAAGAGTAAGTTTTACACGAGTGTAAATAGTTTTTATATATGACGTTTTTCACGTTCGACCAGACAGTACGCTTGCGCGGGGCATTTTTTAATGTATCGCAGCTTTTCTAACACGCTGTGGCCAACGCAATTCGGTCTGAAAAATTATTGCATACATGCATTCCGATAGATTTTTGTCTGTTATTTCCAATGGTGGTATCACTTTTTCAAAAAAAGTTAATTTTATGGAGATTTTGAAACTTGTCCAAAAAACTCTAGTAATAATTCTTAAAACACGATTAAAGCCAAAAAATGCGAATCTTCCAATTTTGGACCACCCCACCGAGTTGTCAAATGACCCAGAACTGGGGACTCGGTTAAATTTAAATTTTCGAGATCTAAAAGCATAATAAATGAACATACGTGTCTATAGGTGCATCAGGAACCTAATGCTGATCTTCAAATTGAGTAAAAAATGTTTGAATAAAAATTATTAGGTGGCTGCAGGTGGTCGAAAACTGGAAGAACAATTTTACCGCATAGTGGAATTTTCGACCAGGTCAGAATTATAAATTGAGCAACGAAACAGATTTAATAACTTTTAAGGGTACTCATTATTTGCTCTGAAACTATAACATTTATAGAATCGAAAAATTTTAAATAAAACGAGCCATAAGACGTTACACATCAATATCTTGGGGTGTCCGAAATTTGGAAGGTGGCCGGTAATCGGCGCATTTAACCTATATCATACGAAAGCAAATTAAAGCCCAATGTTATTTATTTCGTGATCGGGCGTAAAATCATACCTCCCGAATGAAAAAAAGCAGCGCCCAATCGGAAGCAAAAGAACCCTAATTCGAGTTTCAAATTTTCGCGCGCTCAAGGAGCTCGACAACGCGCACGAATTGTTGCAGCTGGTACAGGGGCAGGCTGCCAACAGCAGCACACGATATTTGCAGCTGTTCGCGCTCGGCTCGCTTGCGAACTGTCACATCTCGAATGCAGCTATGCAGGGGGTGGAGCCTAATGTATACGCTCGCAATATATATCCCTATAACGTATATAGCATTGTTTGAGCTTTGTTACGATCAGCGCGAGAGGGAGAGAGAACGAGTGTCAGAGTCAAGAGCGCAATGTTTACCATCGATTCGTAAAGAGCATCTTGTCTGTAATAAAACGCGTTGGCAATATATATATCTATCAGCAACGTCACGCGTCGAGTAAATTACCTTATACTTGGTTGTCAAAGTTGCGCGAGACGACCACGACTGCTGACGATGTCGCGTATTATACGGACTCAGTACTGCTGCTGCTGATCGTCGCCTGTCAATTATAAACAAAGTGGGTGTATGCGTGGATGTGTCAGCTGTGTGTCCGTTAAAACTCTCACTCCGCGCGTGCATTAGGGTATAACATTGTTGTACTCGTCGTCGCGTCGTCGAGAAAAAAAGAGATCAGAGTGTAAAGAAAATCAGCAACGCACACACAATGGCAGGCGGTAATGGTCTACACATCGCGTCTCTGCCCTTTGAGCTCATAGAGATGATCGCTGCCGATCCGCAGCTGAGCCTGGACGACGTCAAGGCTCTCATGCTCACCTGCAGACGGCTCAATGGCACAGTCAGAAATAGCAATCACGTTTGGAAGTATCAGTTCTTTCGAACGTAAGTCCGCTGTTTGTATGTTTTGATGTTTCGATTTTTGAAGGTTATACGTCGTCGCCACGGCGTACGATTGTAAGAGTGATTCTCTCTTATCTTCTTCTGTGAGCGCTGTGGGCTCGACACCTGTGCACTGCTGTTTCATTTCATTGACTTCGCAATTGATAACAATTATTTGCACTTGCTCTGAGCTATCGAGAGAGCATCCAGTTTACAACAAATCCTATAAAACAATGTTGGAAAATGTTATTTTTATTGTAAATCTAATGGATTGATTAATTTTCGTAGATGGCCCAACATGGCATACATTTATCAAAAACAAGAGAGGCAAGTAAAAGACTGGTACCTGGAGATGCAGGCCTCGATGCAGCTGAGAAAAGAAATAATACAGCAGTTGGCACTGATTTCACCCAAATATTACTACAGAGATGATATTTCGTATTCGGCGTTTGCAAATTTTGATAGACTGTGCGATGAGGGCACCCACGTAATGGCGTATTATTTCATCATAGATGAATTGATAAGGTTCATCAACTTGGTTGAGTAAGTTGATATACATATGATTATAATATTCTTAAAATAATGATTATCAAATTTTAGTGAAAGAAGAACTACACAGCTTACTCTTGCATATTATGCTAAGAAAGTTATAAGGCATCTTGTGCAAAAGTCTATTGAAGTGGAATGGGAAAAATTTATGAAGCTTCCACCCTCTAAGCAATTATTAGAAATTGCAGCTACATTAGTAGCTCAATGGACTCAACCAACACAAATCATCACATATGAATACATAAGCAGTATGTTAGACGATATCGCAGACAGAGCTATGGAAACATTGAAGATCAGGCATCCTAAGCATCCCATTTTTTCAACGTCCCAAGAAGTCTTAGATCATTGGAAAAATCACAATATAGATGATAATCAATGGTCACTATCTGAAAATCAGCAAATTTTGGCAGTGCTAAGCGAAGTGATGTTTGTCAGATTACATTTCCGTGGAGATAGAGAATCTTATTACTTGGTCAAGACATCATTAATAAACAAAGTAAGTTTACTGCATACATTTTCATCTTTTGACTACCCAATCAAACAGAACTAACTTCATTTGAACTTTGCAGGTATTAGAATTTAAATATGGTGTTCCTTTGACTTTAGCAATAATATATGAGAGTGTTGGTCGTCGATTAGGCATTAAGTGTGAACCCGTCAATTTTCCTACTCATTTTCTTTTAAGATGGAAAGAAACATAGTAAGATTGAATATGATTATATATTACACATAAATACTTTTTTTAACCAATACATAAATTCATTTTGTATTTTACTTTCCAGTAAACGTGTACCTAATCCTTCTAAAATCGAGAATTATTATGTCGATGTTTTTAGTGGTGGTCACTTTTTAACTTACAGAAATTGTCCTAGAATAGCGCCAATAGCTGGAGTTGTCCGATGTCCTCATGAAGAAGTTATGCAAAACGTTGCTTCAGCGAAACAGGTTGGTACATCAATTAATTGAAGATCAACATTTTTTTTGCAATATCGAATAAAATTGTAATTTCAGGTCATTGAGAGAATGGCGAGTAATATAGAGACTGCAGCGAGATCTCGTTCTTACAGATGTGGAAGTTCGACGAAACTTCGTTCGGCTTTTGAATTGTTACACATGCTCAAACCAAAAGACACAGGAGTGATTTTACACATAGCAAGATATTACATGTTATATAAAATGGATTTGTCTAAATTCATCAAAATATTGACGGACATAAAACAAGTACAGTATAATTTTATTCATTCATCGCATAATAATGAAACTCTTTTTAATTGGAAATGAATTTTCCTTAGAACTCGGAACTAGTGTCGAGAGGGCCAGCTACTAATATATTAAAATTACTTCAAGACTATGAAATCCGTATAAAAAATGAGGTAAATAGATTATAAATAAATCTAAATTCATTTTTCTCTTCCGGTGTTTAATTTGAATTCTTTTATCATCAGGGAGAATATAAAATGATAATTAAAAAAAGGAGAGATGGAATGAGGCACACGATTGGTGCGATTATGGAGCACACGCCAAATCATGAGCTATGCGTAATAATTGGATGGGAATGGAGACGCGATATTCACTCTCACGAATTTAAAGAAGTATTGTTTTATCAGATACTAACAGACGAAATGATGAAGTGGACATTAGAAGGTATTTTCTTTTACATAATTATTCATTTTCAGTAATATATCTTCTATCTTAAATTTTCTATTAACAATGCCTGTATTCATTTCAAGAATGTTTGAGCCCCGTGGAGAATCCAAGATGGATAGAAAACTATGATATCGGACGATACTTCAATGAATTTAAAGGAACCCATTATGTGCCTGTTGAAGAATTTTCAATTGAGTATCCAGAAGATGCCGCGGTTCGCGATCAGTATATAGCTAGAACCTATCGAGCATCTTAAAGTATTGTTGACCTGTTTAATATTGACTTTTAACTATTTTTACGATTTGACAAGACGCAATTTTTTTCTGTACAAATTACAATTGTAAGGAAGAGAAGTGAACGATTATGAAATTTCAAATTGTAATATTAGGTCGACGATTTTCATTTTAAGAAAATTGTCAAGTCAGAAAAAAGTATTATACATTGTGTAATTCGGTTATTTACATGCATAGAGAAAATGTAGCTAGGTACGTTAATTTTTAATACGATAAAATCGAAGAGTGAAACGTGCATCTTTCTACGAATGTAATTCAACAAGTTTCATTTGTGTTGATTAAAATACGCTTATAAATCTTCTGTAAGTATTGTAAATTAAACGCTGTAAATTCGCAACGAAGTGAAAGAAAAAAAAACGTACAGAATTTTAACAAAATATAATTTCCAAAGAATTATTTTTTATCCGGCTGACCAGAACGTTCAAATTCGATTGAATAATTATTGATTATTTGTTCTCAGTCGAGCTGAAGTGTAAAAAGTCTTTGAATTTCTCATAGAAATGTTTATAAAACGATTGTATCTATCGCAAGTATATTATTTTCTCGCGTTTGACTGTAAATAAGTTGAAGCGTATTATCATAATTATGAATGTTTTTTTATACAGTCAGATAATACTATTGTTCTCAAATCGTGTTTAAATATATCGCAAGAACTATATTTTTTTAATTAATTTGCAAGGATCATACTCATATAGTATTTCTCTCGAATAATGTGTAATAGTTTCTATAGTATTGCAATAAATTTTTTATGAACGAAGTCTCACGAAGATTTTTTAATTTAACCTCTTGATAAATGTTTAGGTAGGTTAGAACTTTGCGGATATGTAATAAAAATAACGCCATTGCGAATTTTCGTAATAAGTAAATAATATTTTTTATTGAAAGACTTATGGATGTAGCGATCACAATTTGTTTGTTTTTTTGTCACAAATGAGAAAAATGCTCGAACGACGTATCTTAACTCGTCGATCGTGAATTATATATACGACCAGTTGTCAATGGAAGACGATGAAATTAAGCGAGGATGGAGACGGCTTTGGTCTTGAGGAGACATCCCAAGACTTTGCCACCGGTCTCGCACTGGTTTCTGCCGACCTGGGTCTTGCAGCTGTTGATCACGGCGTCGACCTTGTCCTTGGGCAGGTCCTTGGGCAGCTTGGCGCGGGCGACCTGCTCATCCATGGATCCGTCGGGTCTCATGATGCCGATTCTCTTGAGCATGCAGGCGGCGAAGCAGCTGAGCTTCTCGTCGAACTGCACGGGCTGGCCCTTCTTGATGTTCTCGACGACGACGGGGTCGAGGCCGGTCTCGGCCACGCACACCTTCCTGTGCTCGACCAGTTTGGCCTTTTGCTCGTCGCTAAGACCCTGTCAGCGAGACAAACAAGAAAAAAATTAGAAAAAAAATTATTTTTGGGATGGAAAACAAAAATATAGATTGAAAAGATTTTTTTTTGTGTTGTAAACTTACGGCGTATGCACCGGCCAAGCAGAAAGCCAAGATAACAGCCAAGTATTTCATCTTGAGAGGTTGAGGTGTGTTGTCTCGCGAGAGAAGATCGGTTTGTTGATATCGTTAAGCGTCAGACGACCGACTGTACCAAATCGTCGAAACGCTCGTCTTTTTATACTCGAAAAATTTCGAGTCTCTCCACGATCTGCTCCCGCCGCCACCCGAAAAAAAAACAGCCGCCAGTTCTTTGTTACGCGAATGATATAATGATATACATGCGCGGCGTGTGTATGTATTTTCCTATTC
The DNA here is from genome assembly GCF_000599845.2 of Trichogramma pretiosum. NCBI lineage: Eukaryota > Metazoa > Arthropoda > Insecta > Hymenoptera > Trichogrammatidae > Trichogramma > Trichogramma pretiosum. The sequence goes on from NW_019641225.1 coordinate 2,350,758, forward strand.
GTCGTGGTCGTAGACACACATATGTCTCCGATCTCGATTGTAATAGGTCCGTATATGAGTCCCTGTATACCGGCTTACGCGTGCGAGTCCGTGTCGAAATATATATGTTATATATAATAGACAACAAAGCTGTTTTATACGGTGGCGGGTTCAAGGATCGGTATCGGGCACCATAGGGTCAACAAAGAGCTAGAAATCGCAATTGAAGTTTCTCGAAGGATATTGTAATTTTTTTTTGCAGCTTTTAATTAAAATGGAATCGAGTGTATTGTATTATATTATTATTTTACAACGATCTACAGCTGCTGCTAAGGCGTACAATACAGATTATTTAAATTTCGACTGCTAAATCAAACAATTGACATTTTCATATTTACCGATCAAAGAGTAAATAAATAATATAAATTTTTATTATAAAACAGAAGCAGCGGCAGCAGCGATCGCTCAAAGTTCAATGCGACGAAGTTTTTTTTTTGCTTCTCGTATATCTCAAACAAAAATCAATGCCAATTGAGTCAATACACTTTTGCGCTGTTTGTTGAACCTTGAAGATTGTAAAGCCTATCGGGTATTGTTTTAGAAAATTTTCTCGCTTTTCATTTTCGCCGCTCTCGTGGACAAGCTGATTTTTTTCTCTCTCTCCAAATTAAAAAACTTCAGTCTCGTTTCGAGTTTTGGTGGATAATATGCACAAGTGTCAGACGTGCGTGTGCAACGAAGCATCAGAAAAAAAAATTGTTAATCGAATCGAGGAAAATTAAGTCCTCCAAAAGGCGTGACTCCGTGTATAGTCCGAGTCATTCGAGCGTGTCCCGAGCAACAATGATTCAAGTACGGCACAGCTTAAGGTTTCGCAAAAAAAAATTTTTTCAATTTCCAAAGTTTGAAAATCCATCCAACGAAAAGATGACTACGAATTTCGCCGCAACGTTCGAAGTTTTTTTGTCTCTTTCCATGAGTATATAAATATACAGACGACACGTGTCAAATTTTGGAAAGTAAGAATGACTCTTGGAAACTTCAAAAAATCATCATCGCGATGAATTACGCGATGGACGTTCAACTTTGCTTTATTTCATTTTATTTTTTTTTTTTCGACGACAACAGACACAAAGAATAATGGGCCAAAATGAGGCGATAGCACCGTATAGTAAAGATAGACGCGAGAGACGCGCCCAGCAGGCCAACGGTTTCCCCCCGAGCGCTCGCTTCGCATCAATTAAATCGCCTGTTTATTTTGTTTGGGGCTTTTTTTCTCTCTTACGCTTCTTTGTTTGGACCACATCCTCTCATGCTACATAGCTACATAGACGTATTACAAATGTGTCGCGTAACAACACATCTGCCTCCGGCTAGCGATGTGAAAAATCGCAAACACAGTCGTGTTTTTCCTATCGATCCGATATTTTGTTCTCAATAACCATCATCATCATCATCATCATCAGCATCATCAGGCAAATCGCGTGAGTTTATACAGTACCAATAACTGGTTTTTTTCGGTGTAATTACAAGCTAAAAAAACTAGTTTTTTAATCTTTATTTGTTTTTCTCCATACATCATCTCTCTCGAGGAGGAGGCTCGACTTTCGTTTCTCAATTACAGCTCCAGCCAGTTCGTAAGTAGATACACCTAATTATGCGCCCGTCTCGAGTATTATCATATCGTCGTCGATAACGCCACTCGTTAATTTATTTACTATTTTTGTATATGTATCTCTTATTTTTTCTCGTCCGCGACGACGCGTATTGTGCAATTTCGCAAACGATAATCCTTGCGCGCGGTCGTCGTCGTCGTTTAAAAATTATCCGTCCCAGGGCTAAAACATATGAAAATTGTCTACGGCCTACTTTTGCTAATAATAAACCGTATGTTCCCAGCAGGAGGGCATAATTGAATAATATATTCGTCCATCCATCCGAACTCGCAGCGCATCGCATCGCAGGTCGAACCGTTCCACGACACCGATATCGCGCGCAGTCGCTACAATCCTATACCGATCGTCACGATGCGAGTCTTGTTGATCGTCTTCGCGTGCGCGATAGTCGTTACTGCGTCGTCACACGTAAGTTCCCAACAAGAACAGCAGCAAGTGCCGCGAGCGGAAGAGCAGAAAATGTCGCCAGCCGGCACCAACGACACCTGCGGCGACACGATGCACTTTATCAATCGTGTGATTAAACTTCTGAAACTTCTCGACCCGCAGAAGCCGCTGCAGGCCGAGAAGGAGCCGTCGCCGGACGACAATCTGTTGACCGCAGCCACGACGACCGCGCCCGAAATTAACCGTAACGAGTACTATCACGGCCTGCTGAACAATTGCAGCCGGGCCCAGAACATAACGGTCGAGCAGTACATTTACGCGTCGGCGAGAAACAATACGAACGGCGTGTGGGAGCTGGCCAAGTGCGTCGACGAGTGCATGCTCAAGACCCTAAGTGTGGTGAGTATATTGTGACCTTCGTCCATGACTTTATAATTCTAAGCGGCGGCGGCGGCGGCGCGTGCAGTACACGTGCGCGTGCCTGTACCAGATTTCGAGAGATTCGCATCGAGTCGTTTTATTTTTATGTTTTTTTTCTTCATTTTCAACCTGAGAAATATAAAGTTCACGATGAGTGTAAAGAATTATGTATTCGCCAAAAAGACTCGTGTCGAAAAGTCAGCGTGAGGAGCGAGTTTTTTTTTCTCTCCAGTAGTCATTGTCAAGATGATTCGTGTTCTCTTCTCTCTCCTTTCTCGTATAACGTATGCTAATGAGTGTCTTCGGGTATAATACTAAAAAATAAAAATAAATAAAAACTGTGTTACACGTGCGCCAAACTAGAAAGACAAATATTGCGCGTGGCCTTGCTCGAAACAAAAAAAAAATAAATAAAAGTTTCATCGCTTTCTTTCTGTATGCGATAGATGAAGCCGGACGGCAAGGTGGACATGGACCTGGCCATGGAGCATCTGCTGTGGGGCGAGCCGGGCCTGCAGAGGAACACCACCAAGTCCGCCATCGAGAATTGCCATATCACCGGTTCGGCTTTGTCAATCTATATGAATAATAACTTTTATCTCATGTCTTTGCTCTGCTGTTTCTTTTTTCCATTTTGCGGCAGTTTACATGACTAAAGAAACTCGTGTGTGCTTTGTGTTTTTTTTTTTGTTTTTTTTTTGTTTTTGGATTCTCTCTCTCCTGATTAGGCTTGGACGACTGCAACGCCGCGCACAATCTCATGGTCTGCGCTCTGGGCGATTATCGGAAGCGAAAATAGCTCCGAAAAGAGAAAAGTTCACCGGTGATTGCGGCGGTCACGGCGCAACGGAAGGGAATTATAAAATAGGAATAAGGACACTGTATATACGTCTCCCACACAGTATTATAATAGATGTCGCCGTGACACTGCGGCGACATAAGTACCTGAATTGGAAATTAAAATAAAAATGATTGTTATATCGCTCGTTCAAATCGTTGTTTGATTATTTTTTACCTTCAAAGTGCAATTAATAATTGAAGCATTTTTAATGATTTTTTTTATTACTTTATATAAAACAGAGGCTGTTGTCTAAAGTACCTGCTATAAACTTTTTAAATCTGGAATGAGAATCGAAAATTAGAAGAAGAAAGTGGTATCTGCTGTTCTTGCTAAGTTAATTTGAAATGAAATTTTTATCTCTCAATTATTAATTATATTAGCACCTAAATCGGTGCCATGTTCAGCATATATTTGACGTTTATAAAACAAGATAAGATTTCGCTTCAGTTTAAACAATGCATTTTTTAAATATATTCTGCCCGAGTAAATTAAAATTTTCATTAAACTCAACAAATAAATCTTTTATCGTACCCTGATTGTTTACTTTTTGATACTTAATTAATGTCCGATATCGATACGCTTGACTGAATAAACTTCAGCGAATAAAATAATTTCGAACATTTGAAATTCATCGATGGGTACGAGTAAAAACCGAAGAGTGCAAGATTAATTGAGGATAATGAAAAATAAATACTTCTTTTTCCATTGCAATAATTCAACGATTGAAAAATTAGGTCGACTTCGAAATTTGCACGCACCACCTAAATGTGCAAATAACTATGAGCGATGATTTATTTACCGATGTCAAATGTTGCCACGCATCTTTATAGTTTGACTTTACCGTTGCGAAATGATTGCCAAAAATCGAGCTGCTTATTTTCTCGATCCATCGGCGATAATCGATCTATGAGCTTCGGAGGATAAAATCGTTTTGCTTGCCGAATTCCTATCCTCGATTGATCATTCGTGAAATTTTTAGATTTAAAAAATTTCCAGGTGATACAGTAGACGTATCTACTTTATCGATCATCGATTATCCATTTCTGTTCTTTACAAAAAAATCCCCTAGATTCTACAGCATCCGGTGTGAATTGTCAGCTGGACGCGGTACGTATTATAGATTGTATTTATTCAATCAAGTGTTAAATAACGAGTAAAACAGTATTGATTGGCAAACGTCTGTATTTTCAATATTATTTAAAATAATTATTCAAGTATCACTCGAAATCTTTTTCGATTGCACTTGCGAGTACTCAGTACAACGTGAGTAAATAAAATGAAAAAAATGGACATAAATCAATGCATATGTTTACAACACTATACAAGCTATAATGCCGTGTGGGTTTCTCAGAAATCCACGTGTATATTTTATGACAGAATTTTATTTAGTCCGCAATAAAAGGGAAAATCTTTAATAGTTTAATTGACTTCGAGTACCCTTAGCGATATTCACTTACAAAATCCGTATAAGTAAATATTGCCAAGAGGTCAATGAAGCCTCGTGGATAATAAAGATTCTGGCTCGCCTTGAACGAGTTCATTTTCCCAGGAAAGGCGCGCGAGTAAATTATACGTACGAAATGATTTTTTCTAGCCGCGATGCTCTTATACAAATACATAATTATATCTTTATTCAGGAAAATTTTCTCGCGCATCGACAACCGAGTTCTTAATTTAATTCTTGCGTATACATACGCGCATCGTACGATCAATGACGAAAGTCTATTTTAAATATAATGGCTTTCTCGACCGGGCGAAGACTTCTTCCTTCGCGCGGGGTCATTAAAGCATGAAAACTGGTCGATAGAAAAAGCGAAGTAAAAGCAAAAAGTTATCATCTGCATACCCGACGCTTATCTTTGCCTGCTGCATAGCTGCATAGAACCGTGGGCGCTATTTTACGACTCGAAAGTTATTTCGGATATACGATTAAAATGTATCGAGATGCACACAATGTTTATAATCGTCGGCAGGCGTGTCTTATTGAATGATTCATTCAGGAATAATACCCAAGAGAGACAAGATTTTTCGACGAAACTCGATTGACCTTTCGATTTTTTCAGTCACGATACAAAAGTAGGGCATTGGTTCAATGAGTTTTTGCCTGACAATATACAAAAGCACATGTTGTGTATTTTGTGTGTACATCATCGCGCGGATCGAGTCATCGGCCAATTTACGTTTATTATACACGACACAATGTCGATAACCATCTGCCCTCTCGCTCTGCGGCGCAGACGTAACACCGGGAAAATCTATCGTGAGTCGCGCGTCGTTTTCATTTTCTGCATCTGCGGTATTATATAGTGAAAAAAAAGTACATGCTCGTTCCGTTTGTTTGTTTTCCCGAATTCTTCGATACACATTATACTCGATCGTATTTATATACATCTCGTCGTCTCTTCTCTCCCACTACTTCATTAATTCATATGTATACCTTGCCTTATGCAAAGCGATCAAAAACGAAAAAAATAAAAGGAAGGTGGAATGAAATACCCAACGACGACGAGTTCGTGCCGCCGGGTATATAAAGTCGCAGTCGCGACGAATCCAGACCGCAGACACACGGTAGCTTATCGTGGTCAAGTTCGTCATTTAATAAACAAGTATAAGACAGAAGAGCAGCAGCAGCAGCAGCAAAATGGCTTGTAACAAATTATTAATCGGAGCGATTCTGTCGCTCTTCTGCGCCTATTACGCTTACGGTGAGTCGTGACGATCGTGATCAACTTCGGGCGTCCTTAAATTATAAACTGTGTGCTAATCTCCCGTGTTGTTAATTATCATCGCAAACAGCCCAAGTGCAGCAGCAGCCGCAGCAACAAGGCCAGACCTACCAGATGGACCAGATCTGCCTGGGCTGCATCTGCGAGGCCGCCTCGGGTTGCAACACCACAGTGGGCTGCGTGGGCGACGTCTGCGGTCCCTTCCGCATCACCTGGGGCTACTGGGCCGACGCCGGCAAGCCGACCGTCGGTAATCAGCCGGCCTCCAGCAATACGGGTAATTGATATAAAAAAAACAACACAAAATTAATGCGCAATTAACGATCGATAAATATTTATTGATGAAAAATGTTATTCGATACAGCCTACTCGGATTGCGCGAACGACGCCTTGTGCGCCGGTAGAACCGTGCAAGGATACATGAACAGATTCGCTCAGGTAAGATACAGAGATTCATCTCTTTTTTTGCATATACGCGTATCGATCGCAATCGTAACATTAATTTTTAACGTTGTTTTCTTCAGGACTGCAACGGAGACGGCCGCATCACCTGCGACGACATCGCCCGCGTCCACTACCTCGGCGGCTACGGCTGCTCCACGGGCCAGCTCGAGAAGAAGTACGAGGCCGGCTACTACAACTGCCGACAAGCCTTCCCCAATGCCGCGCCATGAGAGAAAGAGATTAAAAGTCATCCACAGATCCGTCCATCCGCAATTTCGTTAATTATTTTATAATAAATAAAAACATTTATTTGTACTAACTATTTAAGGTAGTCCAGCCAAGTCTCTCATTTTTATGTAAAAGCATCATCGAGAAGAGTGCGTGACTCCATTAGTATGTAGAATCGTAACGAGCTTTAATTTTTTCATTGTGTACGTGCTGCGTGTGTAAAAGTGACGTTTATATATTAAAAAGGCAGTAAAATAGAAACGACAGAAAAATGTTTAGGCTCTTTTTATTTATTCATTGTCTCTCGCGTATATACCCAAGGTCTCTCTACGATGATTGAATGAAAATACAATAGAGCGCTGGTAACGATGGTAAAAGAAAAAAAAATTACACAAAATTTTTAATTCACCGGCGTCAGCGCTGAAACGAAGAATAAAAAAAAATTGCCGTAACTGTTGCGGTTACAACATAATTACGCGCTCGTGTACAAACCCAAGCCCCGGCTTAATAAATATATGTATAGGTAATGATTAATATGCTCCATCGTAGCGTTGAGTCGACGAAACGACGATCTCGCACGCGTCAGGCAAATTTTCATAATTTTTTTTTAAATCGAATTTTCTACGCCGAAAGCTGTGACTATGATCCGAGATTCGTTGAGCTACGAGCTTACATATAGCCTATAGGCATTGAGATACACATCGCGGCGTTTTAGTAACACAATTAATCGGCGATTAATCACACTGCTGATTTTTCCCCACACTGGTCTACTGTTTTATTGGAAAAACGCGATTTGTCGAGGCGATAGCGCGAAACATGCAACAACGCACATCGAGCATCGATTGCCGGACTTAGTTTATAAATCGCGCTGCTGGTGCGAGCAGCGGCATTAGACGTTTTTTTCGCAGAAAGAGCATTGAAAATGACTTCGAGAGTCTCGATAATCGGGCTTGGCCTCGTGTGCTGTTGTTGGCTATCGGTACTGTTTTTGGTGGTGGTATCGGCCGCGAGCGACGACGCGAAGGACAAAGACTCGCCGAAGCTCGACGTCATCTGCCTGGGCTGCATCTGCGAGGCGGCCTCGGGCTGCAACCAGACCCTGGGCTGCGTCGGCGACGTCTGCGGGCCCTTCCACATCACCCAGATCTACTGGACGGACTCGGGCAAGCCCACCCTGGACAGCGACAAGCCCGAGGCTACGGACGAGGAGGGTAATATTGCGACGCGTATATAACATAATAATATGATCGTTATTATTCCTCGGAGTGTTGAAATGTACAGTCGAAAATGTATTCCGATCGCGCCGAGTCCTCAAGGATTTTTTTCTTCTCTCTTATCTTTCTCTCGCTCTCGCTATAAACTTACCTTACCTTTATGTTTTTTTTCGTTTCTTACGCAGCGTTCGCTCGCTGCGTGAATGACGTCAACTGCGCCGCGCGAGCCGTACAAGGATACATGGAGAAATACTCGCAGGTAAAATGAAGAAAAAAATAATAAAATATTCTACACGATCCACGCGATAGGGATCGGTGTTAATATACATACTAATCGTTCCTTTACAAAAAATTATCATCTTTTTTTTCTCTTTCTCTCCTCTTTATATCGCAGGATTGCAACGGCGACGGCGTGATCGACTGCGAGGATTACGCGCGCATCCATTATCTCGGCGGCTACGGCTGTTCGGCGGCTGCCAAGCTCGACAAGAACTACGCCAAAGCTTTCAACTTCTGCCAGAAGGCATTCCAAGCTGTCTAATATATAAGCGATATAATGTTGTAAAAAAAAAAAAAAATAAACTACATAAATAAAAGCATCGATTTCTGTTTCTACATTTTCATTTATTTTCTTTCTCAACGATAATAATAAAGTATACCACTGCCTCGAAACAATGTCACGAGAAGAATCCAAGTCAAGCTCACAACGATACGATCCGCACCGTAGCGCGCAAGGCTATAATATTTGAGATGGGTAATTGCGAGCTCGTCATGACGCCCTAATACTTAATGTGTCGGCCGAATGTCTCTCGGGCAATTTTCGGGCGTGCAACTCGTATATTATTATAGGCAGCATCATCGTACCTACATGGTCAAACACAGACTGAGCACACAATGTATCGTATATAGCTCACAAGCTGCACCGAGAGTACACACTGTATACGTAATACCGTAACGCAATATACCTATATACATTCACATGCGTGGAAGAGATTAGTTTCGTACTACTGCTGCTGCTGCTGCTGCTGCGGGGGGGATGCTACTATATGTACATTATATCTATATGTGCGCAGCGACGCATCACCTCCGCGCATCTCGTGCGCTCCTGATCGTATTGCTCGTTTTTGCAAAATATTCTGCACAAATCTGTGCGTCTGTCGCGCGCGCGCCGCACTCTCTCGCTCTCTCGGACTCTCTGCGGCCAGAAGGAGAGGAGTTGGCAGGCGAGAGAGAGAGAGGATGATGATGCGCCGCTGCTCGTCGTCGTGCAGCTTTACTTCTTCTATGTGTGTGTGCGCGTTGAAACGCGTTTTTCTGCATTTTCGTTCGTTCGTTTTCTCGCTTCCTCGGTTTGTGCTTCGCGACGTGCGATGCCGAGTGGCGAGTTTGAAAAATTTCGCGGGAACTTTGTAATTTTTAATAATCTTGTTAAGATTTGTTTACCATTTAAAAAGTTTTTATTTTATGTGCGATCGGGGGATGCGAGAATGGAGATTTAAAAAGCTCAGAGAGCTTGCAAGCTCTCGTTTGATTGAAATGATTGACGCTGGAAATATATAATATTTTCAAAAACGCGGATTATTAAAGTAAGTTAAACTACGGATTATATCGTTAGCGCGCGAGAACTGCAAGTTATTTCATGACAGACACCAATACACGCGCAAACTTTCTGCACCAACTGCACTCGGTGTACAAGCGCCTCCTCGCGCCACTGCAGGCGCATCCACTACTCCTATATGTGTGTGTCCAGTGGCAGCAGCAGTCTACTACACGCCAGTTATGCAGTCTCGCAGCACAGCAGCAGCAGAAGAAGCAGCAGCAGCAACGAAGTCGAGCGACAGTTTCGCATTATAAACGCGTAACACAGAAAATAGCCCGTCAGCTGTTCGACTCCCTCTCTCTCGAGCCTTTATACAGAGAGAGAGAGAGAGACGACGCGCGACAATTAGTCGCAGCAGTGCGTGGGTTTTCCGCTCGAATAAGGGAAAGGATTATTATCGTTGAATTAGCTCGCCTCGTTATCGAGCTTTGTAATATCGTCCGAACGTGTGTGTGGTGCATCGTGTGCTGCTACTGCTGCTGCTGAGTGCAGTATCGCGCGCGAGGTCTCAGATGAGGACCGCGTCGATGTTGATTTCGGCGCGGAACGCCGAGCATGAGCGATAAAGGTAATTTCGTTTACGCTTTTTTCTTTTCACGATTATTAGTGAATGTTGCATGTGCATGTGCACGAGAGTACGATATACGTCGCACTGGTACAAAAAGATAATTGTTTTTGTCCGAATGGGCCTTTTTTTCGGTGCGACAAGACTCAGAGAGCCAAATGACTTTCCGCTTTTTTTTATCTTGAGTTTGTGTGTGCTCGATTGGCACCTGCTACTGACCCGATCGTATAAATTCTTTGTGCGTAGTATACGTATAGATATATAAGCAACATTGTGTAGTGATTTTTCGGAGCACAAGAAGAGTGAGGTTATGCTCCCTATATATATTTGCCTAGCAGTAGAACCCAACTCGTATTCCTTTCGTATCGTCCACTCGGAGCTCGTTTCTGCTTTGCTCACTGCGCCTTTGACATTGCTAACGACACTTTGCCTCGTGTTTTTGGTGTTTTTTTTTTTTTTTTTCGCAAGGTTTATTATCATCGATGCCTTCGACACGCTGATGAACTTCTTCGCGCGCGCACGAATTTCTCCTCCCTCTTTTTCTTGCGTTGGCGTTTGTTTTCGCGCGAATTAGGGGAGAGAAAGCAGCTGACATCTATATTTAAAGGGCACGTGTGTTTATGTTACGCGGCGATTAAAGCTCGCAAGCGTGTGATACGCGAGAAAGCGAATCGATCTTTAATTATCGTTCGGGTATTGAGATTAATGAAATATTTTTTTGTGGGAGGAAAAAATCTCGATCGTTAAAGTTATAATCCGCTCCCCTCACACGGTCACGTGTAATTTTCTCGTTATTCTTCGTTGCCCGAGAGACGAAACAAAGCCGGGGAATTTTCTGTGCCTCTTCCTTTTTAATGTAATACAAGTTAACTCTCTCTAGCGCGTCGTATAACACGAACGAGCTTCCAACGCTACAGTTAAACCTTTTATACGTTCGGTCTCGTTGGGTTAAAAAAAGAAAAAGTAGGTAAATCAGAGACAGCAGTTTAATTCTACATCCAGAAGAAAATAGCTACGATTTAATAGTTACACGTATGCAAAACCCTTGAGCTTTCTTGCCAACTTGACCGTGAGAGCTCGTGCATAATATATGCAAAAAAAAGAAAGAAAACATAATCCCGCGGGGACAAAGAGAGAGAGAGAGATTTACGTATACGTCGGTCGCTCCGCTTATGTACACAAGAAGCTTAATAATATGCAGAGCTCTATATACTCATTATGATAACGAGTGTGTACTTAAGGCCAATGTACATACCCGCTCGATATATTTAAAGCTTAATACCGAGCGAGCTTTTTTCCAAATGATAAATCTCATATTTGAACTCGTCGAAAAAATAATATTCGCGATGTGAATCCAACTTTTTTTGCAAACTTTTATACATGAAATCTGGAAGTAACTGAATTCAATCTTTTCGCTATATATAACGAAACTCGATGGAAAAGGCCACGCCGCATATTCACGTATCTATAAAGACAACAAAGTTTATATAGCCTCGAGCACTGTGTGTGTATCTATTTTTACACGATCGAATCGCGCGGATAGTTTATTGCAATTAAACGCAAAAAGAAAAAGCAACAACTACTCGCGAGCAGCGTCGGCGCCGACTCATCGAGCAATGCAAAACTTCGTTAAAGGCACTTTATAAGCTCGGAACGCAATTGCTTTCGCGTGACTAGGACGAAACCACGTGCCAGTGCCCGCGCGACGGAAAGCCTATTACAGCGTTTATAGACAAAGACACAGACACATACTGCTGCGCCGCAGATAATTGCATTCGGGTTGTGGACGGACGGACGGACTGGGCTCGTCGCCGTGACCCTCGTTTATGTAGACATTATTATTCGTACCCTTCTACGGCACCGTTAAATTGAACGAAGACCTCGGTTTTATCATATCAGCCTCCGTTGCTGTTTCTGCCGGTGCCTATATGTAGTAGTTTATAACGTAGATCTAGGCCGTGACTGTGTGTCGCATTCGTGATCGATAGATGAGTGCATCTGCACGCACGTGTGGCCCTATATGCAACGATCCTCAAAATTATATACTTGAATTTCGCGATCTACCTGTATACACGAGCTCAAGCTCCCTTTTGTGTATGATGTAGGAAGAGTAATAATAGACACCATTCGTCTGTGGTAAAAAAAAACCAATGGTGTAACTTCACGAATTTCGACTCGCTCATCCGAGTAACCCATTTCTAGGCTCTTGTAAAACGTACGTTAACAACAATAAAAAAAAAAAAGAAGTTTATCGCGATAAAACCTGTCAGCTGTTTCGACGCAAAGTTTTTTGCTTCATTCTTTTTCTTCCAACTTCAATTTTGTCACCGTTGATTAGTGTTTTTTTTTTCGTTGCTGTTGCAGATCCTTACGTACACTTCAGCAGTGCGAGCGGTGCGGGCTGCAACAATATCGTCGTACAGCCGCTGCGACACGGCCACTTGAACGTCAGCCTCGGCTTTCTACAGATCAATCACAGGTTCGGATATTTACACGATGCAATTGATACGTAATTATAAAATGTATAATGTGTGATTATTGAATATACTCGCTGAATGGCAGAATTGCGCGCTTCGCTTATTAAATGCCGATATTCAAATTATACGTCGGTATTAGATTATTTGCGAGGATACACAACGTTTATGTATATATACTCGCTATACACCACAAGTGTCTGTAATTTTTTCTTTACATAACTATACGTACGCGATGATGTTCGATTGATTTTTTTGTTGAATCGCTCGGTGCTCGTGACTTTGAGCGAACGATACATACCGCATTCGATCAAAAATATGCCACGTCTTAAACTGCGTTTTTTTTTACGGAAAATATAGCTTCAATTTTTATTCGTAACGTGTACTGCGATTTGATCGGCATATTCAGTAAAAATTAGATACGAGGATAACAAAATAATCAAAAATACGATATACTCGGAATACTTTCGGACCAACCGATATTTCAATCGTTTTTCCTAAAACGATTTCGAAGCGAGGCCCGCGTCTTATTTTCGGGATATGGCATATTTTCGGTATAACGCGGTATACACATCGTGTAATAGCTCGAGCGCCCATGTTTACATTCCATGTACGTGAAATATGTCAGTATAACTTGCGACGCCGCAGCAGTAACAACATCGAGAAAAGCAGCAGCAGCACCAAGTGATTCTCCTGTGCGATAACAAGTGCCACTTTCAACACTCGTGTGTATCGTGTGTTTGTGTGTGTGTGTGTGTGTGTGTGTGTTGTGTCGAGCGCACAGCTGTGAAAAAATGTTCACGTTCAAAACCGTGGAAAGTTTACCCGGCGAAGGCAAACTCGCGAAATTGGAAAAACTGAAGAGTTTGCGAGAAAAGGTCAACTGGGAGGTCAAAGAAGAGCGATACGAACTTCTGGCTCGACTCGGCCAATCGCTCGGCCGTTGGCAGGGCCAGCCTCCTGATCTCCGCGAGATCTTTCAAGGCGAAGAAATCGATCGTCTCCTCTTGGACTCGACGGATCTCGTGGCACCTCGCATGACGACGTTCGTTCCCACGGTCGCTCTTAGCGGCTACAAGGACGAGCCCGAGCTCGACGAAGCGGGCAAGCCAGTGCTGCGTCGCACCACACCGATACACCAAGCGTACCGATACCATTACGGCTACCTTCCTGCTCTGTTCGAAATATACGACAGATTCGACGCGAACTACATCGACGAGTCCGGATTGACGCACTTTCACGCGGCCTGCGAGCTCGGACGTTACGACGTCGTCGAGAAATTTCTCGAGCACGGTCAGGATCCCAACGTCGTTTGGCGAGAGACGGGCGATTCGCCGCTGATCTTGGCTCTGCGCTACCTCAGGAGGAGGGTGGCCGAGCTGCTGCTGAGGAGTGGGGCAGATCCGAACTTGGCCAACGCGAAAGGAGAAACCCCTCTGCACGTGATTTGCTCGCAGAAGAAACCGGAGCTGGTGCAGTCGTTCTTTCAGATTTGCGACGAAAAACATCTGTCAGTAAAAATCGACGCCCGGAACGAGTTGGGCGACAGGCCGTTGCACTTGGCTCTGCGAATCGGTAACAGGAAGGCGGTCGAATCGCTGCTGAGAGGCGGAGCCGATCCGATGTCCCTCAACAAGGAAGGATCGACTCCTTTGCACATCATTTGCGAGACGGGTGTGGACGGCGATTCGATGGAGATATTCTTCAAGATCTGCGACGAGATACATCGAGTCGTGCAGGTCGACGCGACGGACAGACGGGACCGGACGCCGCTTCAGAGGGCGCTGACGTATATCATGCCGCGCACGCTCGACGTGCTCTTGGATCGTGGCGCCGATCTGTCCAGCTTCGTTTATCCCACCGAGGCCGCCTTCATCCAGGCATTCGATCAATGGCTCACCGACAGGCTCGACTTTAAATTACTGCTAGCTTCCGGCGTCGTGGCCTGCGTCGAGCGTCTCGAAAAAAGAGGCTACGAAACGCATCTCAGCGACGCCGTGGCCATCATGCAACTGTTCGCCAAGCACGAGCTGTTCGAGAAGTCGGCGGATCTCGACAGGTCTTGGTACGACGACGAGGAGTTCGCGAGAGAAGCGAGATGGACGATGATAAGGCCGGACTTGTCGCTCCACGACCTGATCCGAGAGCAGCTGGCCACGAACAGATCGCTCGCCAATCACGAGGACTACTTGGAATTCTGGTGGACGAATAAGTTGGAAGAATTTCTGCCCGAGGAGCCTTTCGAGGCTTGCGCCAGGCATCTGTGCGAGACGATTTCGAGAAGATTCTTCAAGAAGTGGGGGCTGGTTGGTCTGGTGAAGCTGACGAGCCAACGACTGTCGATTCTTAGCTGCGACGTCATCGTCGACATGCTCGTCAACGCCGATTTGTACACCATTTGCTTGGCTGCTAGTGACCAAGGTCTTATTCGACAATATAATATAATATTCTAATAAATAAATTAAAAAAATTAATATAATATTCAAATAAATAAATTAAAAAAATTAATATAATATTTAAATGAATAAATTTAAAAAAAAAATTGAATATGTTGACTTTATTAAGAAAAATAATGAATTCTCAGACGTTTGAAAATTGTTCTTCGGCTTTATAAGTACATAGACTAGAAATTAAAAATTTTCGATAGAGTACGCGGCATTAATCGCTCAACTCGAGCGCCACACTGTTTACATGGCAAGAGTTGATACGTATCGCACGTTGAAATAGGTCAGTGTAACTTGCAAATCACGAGACAATGCGATCGATTGAAAGATCGAAGAGTAGCGCCACAAACGTCTCGACCAACTCTGGCCCTCGATCCAAGATTGGAAGGGCGAACTTCGCGAAAAGCGAAAAGATCGAGCGCCTTTTTTCAGATGCCACGAATCACTGAAACGAGAAAAGAAGCGAAAATCGAGGCGAAAGATTCATCGATATCGTGACTATGAACGAAGACTTGTGGTACATTTGCTAGACGATTCGCTATATATTTTCTGTCATTTTTTTTTTATTTTTGTAAACACTAAATTCTGCAGATTATTTCATGTTAATCGTATGAAAAAATTGAACTCATTAATTTGCGTATTATCCCACAAGTCTCCCATCTTAATAATTTTTCGATACCTGTTGATTAAATTGTTATTATTTTATTTCTTACAGATACCACGTGGAATTCACAGTGCCATGGAACACTTGCGTGCTTCAGCCGGAGGGCGGAAGTCACACGGAGCCGGCGATGATCAGCGGCGAGACGACCAACTCCAACTGTCGGGTCATCGACTTCACCCGCGAACGAGATGATCTCAGGTATACGCTCGCACGAATCACGATACAATCGTCGTCGTCGTCGTAATAATAACGCAAAATGTTTCTCTCCGTCAGGCTGAAAGTCGAACTGTTCGCGCAGACGGAGCGCTTCCTCAAGGAAAGGTTCCAGATCAAGTGCTGCGAGGCCGGCTCGCCGCTGACCATCTACATGAACGCGCGGGTGTTCGGCAAGGGCCAGGGCACACCGGTGCTGCGCAACGGCATACGCTGCGTCGGCGTGGAGAACGT
The DNA here is from genome assembly GCF_000599845.2 of Trichogramma pretiosum. Lineage (NCBI taxonomy): Eukaryota > Metazoa > Arthropoda > Insecta > Hymenoptera > Trichogrammatidae > Trichogramma > Trichogramma pretiosum. The sequence goes on from NW_019641225.1 coordinate 2,366,867, forward strand.
CACCGAGGAGGAGACCGAGGACGACGAGGACGACGACGACAATGCAGCGGCGGCGAGTAGCGAAGTAGGTGTAGCACCTACAGCGACCGAGATCAAGAGCAGCAGTGGCGGCGGTGGCAGTAGCGGCAAGCCTACGTAGTAGTACGGATGCTTTTAAGTTGTCGGTCGATCCGTGGCAAAAAAAAAAAAAATAATAAACAATTGTCAACCATGTCGGGTGAAAATATGAAAGTCAGTTGTATCGTTGTCGTATATTATATATATACTGCCCCCGAGGAGCAATAAGACACCATGTATAAAAAATATAAAACGTAGCAATACGCGCCGAATCAAGATGTACATTGATACACAATTCGTGTAGTATATATAGCCCTTAAGTAGATGTAAAAAAGAACATAAAATTATAATTGAACCTCCCCCCTTCTAATTATCGACCTCGATTCTCGTATTCTCGCGGTGACATGGTTCAATTATAGCATCGAAGGCCTTTTTACAAAAAAAAAATTGAAGGACCACTTTTGTATTAGAATTTAATAATAATAATAATAATGAGAAAAAAAAGGAAGAAAGAGAAAAATGACGTTTTCACGAGGCATTTGTCTGCATTTAAAAACGTTGAGATAAAAATAATGTGAACTTCTTTCGATCTTGTTCAGCGGAAAGATGTATTATAAATGTACTTTCTGTGCAATAATCAGTATTCAATATACCGAGGCTTTTTTCTAATCTAAAAAATCGCTCTTGTTGCTGCTAAAACCAAAAAAAATGGACTATCTATTGTAGCGCTATTTCGGAATAGAAAAAAATAAAATACTTTTCTAACTGTTAATAATGTAACACGCAGTGTTAACTCCTAAAACGATCATTATCATTGATGCCAAAATATTAAAACGATACAATAGATAAAAGTTTCGAGATTACATGCGTTCTGTTCGATCTAACATCGAATCTATATTCAAGTATACAAAATCTCAAACTCTATTTATATTGTGTACAAATCATTATCACGATGCATAATTCTTATATCATAGTTGCGAATTGTGAAAAATATTATTACTTTTATTTTAGAGAAAAATTCTGAAAGAATAAAAAGTATTGAATTATATTAAAAAGATAGACGTTTATTAGACTCTCTTTATTTTGAATAACAATTATTATATTAAAAAAATAGATAGTAATGATTGCATCTATCCTACCATCCAAAAAATCCTTATCAACGAGTATCAAAATATCAACAATCGCGACGTTTCACACGCTTTATTCAGTCTTTTCACGTTTGTACTTATCCTTATCATTAGAGTATAAAAAAAAATCAACAAGCAATAGAAACAGTTTCTCAATCGCAATTTGTGCAATTAAAAGGAAATTTTTTACGTTTATCAAAAAAAAAAAAAGAGGAAAATATGACACTTCTCGAACTCGAACATAGAAAAAAAATGTACAAACGATGTGACAAGCGACGAAGTCATTCTCACATACTTAATAACATACGAAAAGCTATCTACAGACAGACAGACGCGTGATCAGCATCTGAAGTTATTCTTCTTCATGGGTATGCCGGTGGGTCCGTCGACGAACTCGCATATGTTGAAGCCGAGCCTGGCCAACGGATGACAGTTGCTCTTGGGATTGCCCCACTTGCCGGTGAAGCTCATCCAGCCGGGCATCAGATCCTTGACCGACAGCAGCTCGAGCTTGTGCCAGGTCGGCCAGGCGGTGCCGAAGCCGCTCTCGTCGTACAGCCTCGGCAGTCGGACGAACTTGTGCTTGCCCGGGGCGGTCCAGAGGCCGTGCGAGCCGCGAGCGCTGAACAGCACCGGGTGCGAGCCCTCCGCCGTGTAGACGCGCTCCGGGAAGTTGGGCTTCTGGAAGATGCCCTTGCGCGTCTCCTGGGACTCGAAGAGGAACGTGTTGGCGCGCGGCTCGTAGCGATAGAAGGCGCCTGCGTCGTGGGCCGAGACGTACATGGCCAGAGGGTGATCCTTGCCCTGCGAAGAGAAAAAAGAAAAGTTATTTTTCTATATAGACCTCGACGGATATCGAATTTTCGAATAATTAGTAGAATAGTAGTAAGAAAAACCTGTAAGGTCATTGTGGGTGTTTTCGCTCAGCTAAGCCTCTACTTTCGCTCAATTATGTAATTATGTTAAACATGTTCAGCTCAATACGACCAATTCAAAAAGAAAAATTTTCTTATCTTAAATTAGATCGTTAATATTAATTATTGAGTGAATATAAATACATGAGCGAAAATACCCACATTAACCTTATACACTTTTATGAACTTAAAAAAAAGTTGGATTTTGGACACGTAAAAAGTTTTAAAAGCTTACAAAAGGTTTATAAAATGATTAATGTTTTTAAAAAAATTATAAAATTTATACACAATTTTCTAAAATCTTTAAAATACTTTTGTATTTTTATTCTCAGATTTTAATTTAAACTCATGTAATTAGGGCCTTACTTATAAATTTAAATTTATTTTTTTCTTTTACATTCTTTTAGTTTATATTTTCACTAATTTTTGTATTTTGCATATTTTCCATATTTTCAAATATTTTTCCACGTTTTCACAATTTTTAATAAAATTTTTACAAATAGAGACAGTTACATCGTTAAGTTTCCAATATTCAAATACTTGTAAATGAGAGTATAGCTTCCGCTACACGTTCGATAATGCCAATAGATTGATTGCAACAACTACACAAGTATTTCTAAAAGCTACATCTCGAACATTGCGATATAAAGAAAAACTTCCGAATCTCCTCATTGAGTCTCCAGAGCCAGTAATTACTCGTTGTGAACTTTTTTTACTCTGAAAATTTTGAGACAATCAAAGATGTCATCAATAATTTTGATGATGCTGCATTTTGTCATTTTTAGTGCATATTATACGGAATCTAAAAATTGTTCGAATCGAAATAAAAGATCAGATTTTAGACACTCAATTTCCACAGAGCCAACTCAATGTGTCCTAGATAGAAAAAGAAATGGAATTTCCAATGCACTACTGCGAGACTTTTTTTACTCTTTATTTCAAAGACAATGCGCACGGCAGCTTTTATCAAAAATTGGAAATAGAAGAAAAGGCTTGAGGGGAAAGAATGGAAGTGCGCGCACGGGTACTTATTCTTAAATGTGTGTCATCGATATAAGCCGCGGAGAATCGACGTATCGAGGAACTATGCATTACAAACGATACACGTTGTCTACGTTTTTCCTCTCTTATTTACCTTAAAATAGAGGCTGACGTGCTCCCAATCGCCCACGTGGCTGCCGTACTCGCGCTGCTTGCCGAGACAGACGCCACCGAGGCTGGGTATGGGCCAGCTGCCGAGGAAGCCGAGATCGAGCACGCACACGGCTTTGCCCTCGCTGAACGGATAGAACATCCAGTAGGTCACGTGGAAGTGCAGCTTGTCCTGTAGCAGCAGCAGCTGCTGCTTGTTGTTGCTGTCCTGCTTCTGCTGCTGCTGATGTTTTTTCTTCAATTTTCGACGTTTCAGGTCGTAGGGCCTGGCGAGGCCTGGATTGTTGCTGCTGCTGCTACTGATGGGTTTGACGACGGGCAGGTCCGAGGGTGGCGCGGACGGGGTGAAGACGGGACGACTACGCACGAGACGTCGACCGGGTGACAAAGAGTTGCCGTCCAAGAGCTCCTGGCTGCCTGCAAATTTTAGACACACGTATGTGAAAAAATGGTGACGCTTAAGTAAGAGAGAGAGACGCACATATGTTGTCCTGATACGAGCGACGATTTAATGTTTCTTCATTGCTCTGATTTTATTTCGACGAATGTATATAGTACTGCGGTGTATAAAAGAGCGAGTTATACACTGTATAATAATGTACATAGCTATATATAATGTATGTATATAATCGAGCACACGCATTCGCCGCGGGATCGCCGCGGGGCCGGCGATGTACGACTCTTCGCTCGTCTTGCGCTCCTGATCGAAACTTTCGTTTTCTGCAGAAATATCCGCACGCGTTCACGTGGACAGTTCTGCAGGAAGCTCTGCAGGAAATTCTGCAGGAACTTCTGGCTGCGGAGATTCGTGTGTGATCGCGACGTACTTTGCGCGGGTTCTTAATATCGTCGTAGAGCGATTTCGCCCGGAGTTTCTTTAAATGGATGGACCTTTAAATACGGCGAGGCATTTAAAAAAGGTCGAGCCCACGACGAGCCTCCGAGTGTGTGTATATAGGAATGAGAAGTGTGATATTTCCTGTGAACTGAGTCTAATGAGAGTCGCGGCACAGTTCAACTGACGGAAGCTTTAGTAGTATGCATACAAATAAGCTCGAATTAAATTAAACTTTATTTTACTTTCTTTGAAGTAATTTAAAAATGTGTATACTTGTACTTGTCGAAACTTGAAAATAGTTTCATTATAAACAATGATAATTAAGCAATTTACTTGTGGAATTTGGAATTTTTACGGAGTTATTCGCTACATCTGAAAATAATTCCAAGAGAAGTGTTTCTATGTATAATCTGCAAAGTCTACATGTAATATCGTACACTTTACTCTGGTAGAAAAGCTCAATTTTAAATGTATAGTTTTTGACCAACGAAAAAATTGATTGATCATAATAGAGTTTTTAGACTTATACATAATAACTATATTTGAGAATATGTTCTATAGAATTCCTGCCAATTGCGATGGATACATATTTATATTAGATACTTTTAATTTTTTAAATTTGATTTAAAATATCAATTGATTTAAAATATCAATTGATTTAAAATATCCATAACCAGTCGAAAGCCTTTGACTAATTGGTTCCAAAACCATGCTTTAACTTATACAATTATTTTGACTTTGCCACTTGCAGATTTACTGGAATAAAGGTGCTCGCTACCTAGTGGTGGAATCTCAAAGTAATATTGTCATACCAAAATGCTCAAAAACTCATCTCAATTTTTTACGACAATAAAACTGTTATTCTCGTGTCATTCAAAATGCGCTTAATATTTAACATAATTTCATCAGAAAAATTTCCAAAATAAAGTCGATCAATGATAATGTATTTTAAAACATTCTAAATAGTCATTTTTTAATCATTAGGCCGTTATTGATGTCAAGCATTTCTAACAAGGTTAAAACTAACGATCGGTAGTCGGATAATGTACGAAAACTGCGGATGCAGTAAGTAGGAAATGCCAAGTTCAATTTGATCTCGCGATACACGTGCTTTCGAGCTCATTCTTTAACGCGATACACGGAATAAGTGCGCATTTAACAAGGCAATGAAATCTAATTGAATCGCGATCCGATGTGCACTCGGTCGTATATACCCACACACACACACAACTCAGTCCCAAAGTAGGATATCGAACTCGAATCAGCTGTCCGAATCGCATACGTATGCTCGTTATGAACGGAATTCTGTTCGGCCATGCGCGAAGCGCGCTTAATTGAGCATGTGAATTCAATTTGCATCGATCGGCGCATATATTTATTTCTATCGATTCTCAAACACGTGCGCGTTACACATTTCGGAATATATATTGTAAAGTATCTCCATACATACGCGAAGAAAAAATGAAATAAAATAAAGTAAAATAAAAGAAGTTCGACTTTCACCGTGCATACTGTATGCTAATTTCTCTCACCGGCTAGGACGTTATTGGTCTCGATCGACGACGGCGACACTGCAGGCAATAACGGCAGCAGCTCGTTCGAAAGTCCGGCAAAATTCGATGTTGTCGTCGTCGTCTTCTTAGTCGGGTCGTCGTGCACGTGATCGTCCTGCGTGTTCTTGAAGTAGAAGTGCTCGTCCCGGTGGCGGCTGCCCTGCAGGCAGTTCTTTACCAGGGCGTAGATCGGCACCTCGCCGGCTGGCCGGCGGCCGTGCAGGAACGACGATTTGTTCTGCAGCAGCAGTTCTGTTGGTAAAAACAAAGATTGATCGTTGAAAAAAGATGAAGATGTAAGCAGATGTGATACAAAGTCAGAAATTAAAATTGAAGCAATCGATATATTGAATTTTATGAAAGGTATTTTTACACGAGATCTTCGTTCAAAATAAATGTATAATTTCGGATTTATTTTGTTAAGTAATCTGAACGAAAAACATTTAACTCTATTCTCGAATTTAAACATTTCGATTGAAAATTAATGCTTTAATAACGATTTAGTTTCGTCTAAGTTGGACAAAAAATTTTATGAAAATTCAATCATTGAATCCAGCATCTACCACCAGATGGCGAGCACCAGTATGTCTATGAATCTGCAAGTGGCAAAGTAAAAATAATTATATAAATCGAAGCACAATTAAAGGAATGCATGATCATTATTTATGGTTTTGGATATTCGATGTTTTTGGCTTATAGAAATTCAAATTATATACAATCAAATTATTTTTGACTTGCATCCCCAGCGTCAGACTGTAAGTCGAGGATGAAAAAGGTTTTCGCTCGTATCTCACGAACGACGCAAGACATCGGACAATTAATTTAACCGATCGATTCTAATTTTCTATAAAAGTACATAGTTTTACGAATGAGAAAATTTTGTTCGTTTGAAAACTGGCTCAATATTTTCTTTAACGTTCAAAAATATAGCCAACCGAGTCGCACAAGAATAAAATAAATTCTTCGTTCATAAATATAATCGATAAGATCGATTGATGCAAAAGCCAAATATATTTCGCTCCCAAATATAAAAAAATTGTATCAGTGAAGTATGAAGGTCATACATTTCTAATTTTATGGACAACGCATTGAACAGTTAAATAATCGTATTTCGTAAAAGCAAAAACGAAATTAGAACACCTTGCCTAGACAAAAAAAAGTATGATCTTAGCATGATTCTGTAAAAAAGTTCAAATGTATATTTGGCTCCATCGATAGAGGGCCGAAAGTCGCATTGGTCACAGTCGCACTCAATCCAATGAAGCATCTTAATTAAAACGCCTCTATATAACGTCGTCTATCTCTGCTTTTCCCACTTATATGTGTGTGTCCTCGTGGGTCACTCGGTCCAACGACGTACACAGTATACTCATACAAGTATACTATTATAGGAGTCGCTTTAATATGGTAAAGATCAAAAAGTAAACGTCCAGAGAAGTTCGGGGAGATGCATATGCCCAGTCACGTTCTATTGCTACGATCGCAACATATGTTATGTTCACGAGCTAACTCCACTGACACTTTCTAATCGTTTCCGAAATTGACTCCTACGCTGCGTAGCTACTTTCATCTCTTGTAGCTTCATTTATGTATGTGTCAAGGTCGTACAGTGAGTGTATAGTCAGTACGCGTTACGACACCGACGGCGTAAGTAGTCAAAAAGGATCGCATCGATCGTAGCGATTGATTTTTGTTCCTACGACAGAAAATAAAAAATATCTTAAAGTTATAAGTGGCTGTGATCGTGTGTGTGTGTGAGTGCCCAAAAATGATGGACGAAAACGGGGATAATTTACAACAAAGACAGATAAACAGTTTGAAGATCACAATTAAAGAGATGAATTACGTAGGGTTTATTAATTGGCCCATAGACAGACGATTTTTACTTCTTGATACACTGTATCCCTTAATCATAAATTGGAGGGGACAACTTCCAAATCTCCGGGACATTTTGGGTAAGAAAAAAATCGAGTGTCTTCTCACCTGGTCTGTATATTACACGAAGGTAAGGACGCAACTTTGGCCTGGGACTGCAGGACAGGCATTCGTCGAGTTCGTGTCTCGCTGCGGTTACAAAGACGAGCCCGACCTCGATGAAAATGGCAGGCCATCGTTGCGTCGCACCACACCGATACATCACGCCGCCAGACACTTGTTCGACGACAGAAGTCACGTGATCCGCGATCTTTTGATCATATACGATAACTGGAATTACGCCGACGATTCCGGCTTTACGCATTTCCACGCGGCCTGCAAATTCGGCTGCCACGAGGCCGTCGGGAGATTTCTCGAGCTGCGTCGGCTGGACGTCAATCGCCTCGTGCCGGAAACGGGCGATTCCGCGCTGCACTTGGCCACGGCTCGACGCCTGCCGGGCGTGCTCGCGATGCTGCTGCGGAGAGGCGCCGACCCGAACTTGGCCAACAAGGAAGGACGGACGCCTCTGCACTTCGTGTGCAACAACGACGACGATGAGTTTGCGAAGTTGTTGTTCCAGATCTGCGACCAAAAACATCGCTCGGTGCAGGTCGATGTTCGGGACAAGAAGGGTCGAACGCCCCTAATGTTGGCGGTTCTGAACAAGGCTAAAAAGACGTTCGAATTATTGTTGAGAAGAGGCGCCGATCCGAATCTGGCCGACGAGCTTGGATTGACTCCTTTGCACTTAATTTGCCAGAAATGGGATGAAAGCTCAGCGAAGATTTTCTTCGAGATCAGCGACGAAATGAATCAAACGGTGCGAGTCGATGCTCGGGGAAAGTTGGGTGGTACACCGCTACTCTATGCTCTGGAGGCCGGCAACATGAAACTGGTAGAGTTGCTGCTGCGAAGAGGCGCGGACCCCAATTTAGGGCGCGATAGCGGACGAACACCTCTGCACGTTTGCCTTCGACACGAGCGCATGACGGAGATATTCTTCGAGATCAACGACCAACTCGATCAGCGGGTGCGGCTCGACGCCCGAGACGAGGACGGCCGGACACCGCTGGATTGGGCCGTGTTGACGCTCGAGCCGAAAATCGTCGACCTACTCTTGGATCACGGCGCTGATCTGTCTAGCTTCGTTTTTCCGACTGCCAAAGACTTTAGCGGGCAATTGGGTATTGGTTGGTACGATAACAATTCTTTATTGGAAATGGCGTCCGGTCTGCCGGCCATCCTTGATAGTCTCGAGAGAAGCGGATACGAATTCAACAGAAGCGCCGCCTTGCAGATAATGAAATTGTTCGGTTATTATGGATTTTACAAGCATCCGGTATTGAAACTGATCGGTTATTACAGATTTTTCAAGCAGTCGGTGGATGTTGAAAAATATTTGTTCAACGACGAGGAGTTCAAGAGTATAGCGAAAAAGATCATGATAAATTTAGATCGGTCTATCCACGATCGATATTTGGATGACGATGAAGACGATGAAGATGACGACGAGGAGGAAACAGCGAGCGAAGCCGAAGAGTCATCGGAACCTGTGTCGCTCTACGACTTTATCCGGTCGCGGTCGCTCACGTACGGGGACTACTTCGATTTAGCGCGCTCGAAAAAATTGTGGGTGCTCCCCTGCGAGTACGAAGGGACTCTAGCTTGCCATCTGCGCGAAAAAGTATCGAGGAGATTTTTCCGGCGATGGGCGCTGGACTCTTTCTTGGAGCTCACGCGCTACCGTTTGCCGATCCTCTGCTGCGAAATGATCATCGACGAGCTGGAGAACGAGGATTTGTGGCGTATCTGCTTGGCTGCTTCGGGCCAAACCTCGTGCTGGCGGCGTTTACTCATACTCGCGGAATTAATAGCGCCGCCTCATATTCGTTATTACTATACTGTCTTCACCGTCATTCCGTTAGCCTTAGTCATCTTCATCGTAATGGCATACATAAAATACTACGATTAAGCAACATTTTTCTGATGGGCTACCAATTCGACCGCTTTGAATAACATTTCAGAGAGAACAGGGCACGGCCCGCCAAGAACACGTACAGCGCTACTCACAAATGGCTGAATAAGCCCTAGCACCGAGTTAAAAATTATGACTCAACCTACCTTCTGCACGATGTTCGGGAAAAGTTTTAAAAAATGTTGGAGACTCGTTCGCCTCTGTGCTTTTGTCAGTCTCAAATATAAAAATGATCAACTCCGAATAAAAAGTTATTACGAAACATTTATTTGGCATTTTTTTTCAAATTTCAAAGCTTTTTTCATCATTTCCAATTTTTATTCTAGGTCTTCTTTTTCAATCTTGAACGTTGCATAGCATACGCAATTTTTAAAGACATTTGAAGAACAAATGAGGGACGATAAAAATGGTTTTTGAGAAAACTAAAAAAATAACTGGTGAGAAATTGGTTAATTAATGTCAATTACACGGCTGTGATATTATTGAAATCAAAAAAACAATTCACAATTTGATACTTCAAATTTTAAATGAACTAATAAGTTATTCTTACATCCATACGTGAAAGAATAATAACGTAATCGGACTTTTCGTACCCAAAAACAAGTGCAAGCGGTGCAGGATGTTTTTTTCTTTCATCGATACTGATGTTTTCTGCATCAAATTACATCAAAGTTTACGGTTATTAGTACGTGTCAAAGTATTCATTTAAAATACATTAATTTTAATTCGTTTACTTCATGACTTTGAACACATCTACGTAGAGGTAAAGAAACTTCTTACACTGTTACATTAATTCGAACGTAAATATTTTCAACGCCGCACATATAATACCGATCAAGTATGTAGTAGGCGCGAGCGGAAGGCGAAAGCTATATCATATCCATATAAACGAAGCCACCGTCGGAGCGATATGTGGGTCGAGTATGTCTCCGCTGTATACATACAAAATGTTTCCGTATACATGCTACATATAGCCACGTATCGTATATAACCATTAACACGTTCGCGTGAATCAACGCTAAAAGCTCGATCCGCGCGACGATCGCTAATTATCCTACTCGTGTATACGCGCGCGTGCCGATTTTTATCCTACAGCATACATAGTATTGCAGGTCAAACGCAGCAACAGCAGCAGCCGATATACAGGCGCGTAAACTCGATTTCTGGATCACGCGATTCCGATCGCTACCACCACCACAACCTCTTGAGATCGCAGTCGTGCGCGGAGCTGTAATATATATATAAATTGGAGCACTTGATCTCGACGTATGTCAATCCTGTACATTTAATAGCGCGTGTCGCGAATAATTAATTAAACGAAATGTGATATAATTCAATCGTATGTATGGAATAAAACTTTCATCCGCGCCCAGCGAGTAAAATCGAAATTGTCGTCGCACGCATAAACATCGCCTCGAAAGTACACGACGTTGATATAAAGGCTCGTGATTGTAACGACCAATGTAATTTGCCATGAATGGTTTTACATCATTATTATTATTATTTTATTATCATTGCATATACTCACGCAGACTGAGGCGAGTCTTGAGGTAGTCGTCGTCGGCCTGCATGTTGTCGAGAAACTCGGGCACCCCAAGCGGCAGGAATCGCTCGCCGGGCGCCAGCCACACCAGCGGCGCCCAGTCGCGTATGAGCTCCGACACTGCACAACAAAACGACGAAATTAGAGAGAATCGACGAGGATTTATATTTTTATCGACATTACAGTGCGTTAGATATTATGTTATCGATTGCGCAATTGATAAGAGCCGCCGCGCACAAATTGATTGGATCGTTTACGTTGGTATATAACGGCGCGGATATAAATAACGTTCGCACGTATTCGAGCGTTCGCTACACTGGTAAAGCAGTAACATAGCTGCTGCTGATCGTACACGTACAAAGTGAGCAGTAAAGTAAAAAATACGACCTGCCGTTAAAATCGCGGTGAAAACCATTAGCAAGGTTCGTTACGCGCTCACGCGTGTATTTTTCATCCACGCAACGATGAATTTTGCGGAAATCGATCTTTCGAAAGAATTGATTGGATCGCACCTCGCGATGGTTATTTAAATGATTGACGAAGTTGACTTTAGCCAAGTTTACTCTTACGAGAATACAATTTGCCATAAATATTGACTTATTTTTAAGAGATGTAAAGGTTTTAAAAAAAAATTGAATTCTTATTTAAACTTGCAAAACTGTTTTTTATCAAAAGCTTTATTGATACATACTATTTAAAATTTTGTACATTGTCCAATCTACTTTACGAATGTAAAATTATAATACAAAAAAACCTACATTTATGAGCTCTATTTTTATTTGAACTATTCATTCAAATTTGCGTCCAATTTTCTATATTCTAGGGAAAATGTAATCTGCTAAAAAAATGTACGGATAACCGTCCTTGGTTCCCCAATGCTGCATCGATGCGTTCGTTAATATTTTAATTTTTTTACAAAACATCTGCTGTCGATGAATTTGCTTTTCTAACTCGATATTTTTACGATATGTAATTAACGCCATTAGGCATTGTATCAATTTGCATTTTGACAATTTTCTGTCTTTTCAGTTAATGTGGTGCGATGGGACGATTTTACGTGCCAATTAAGACTACTCTTATACATAAATTTCTTTTCACAAATATCGCATGCATGAGTGGTGCCACCTTGGTGAATTTTGTCAATGTGTCCTTTGACACTTCCTTTTCTTGTGAATGACTTTCCGCAAATATTACATGCGTGTGTGACACCGTTGTGTACCTCATCGATATGGTTTTTGAGACCACACTTGACTGCAAATTTCTTCCCGCATATATCACATGCATGTTTGATATTATCAATATGCATTACATCGATGTGGATTTTCAGATAGCTCTTTTGTGAAAATGACTTTCCGCATATATCGCATGCATGTGCGATTTTACTGTGTACCGAATCTATGTGTTTTTTGATATTATTCTTTGCTGTGAACGTCTTTTCGCACATATTACATGGGTGAGTTATCTTATTATGCACTGAATCCATGTGCTTTTCGAGATTACCCTTTGTTGCAAATTTCGTTCCACATATATCGCATGGATATCTGATACCTTCATGGACTGATTTGATGTGATGTTTAAGACTTGGCTTATGTTTAAATGTCTTTTTACATTTATGACAAGAAAAAGTAGCACCTTTAGGCCTCGTATCAATGCTGGTTCTCGATTTCTTTTGCCCACCTAAATCGTCATTTGTCACCAAGTCATCGGGGTCATCTTCCACAGGTTCTTTCTTCACTTCTACAAAACTTTCTTTTTTAATATTGTTTTCATCTGTCCAGCGTCTGCTCATATCCTGCAAATAATTTTCAGAACTATCTTCAATTTTCAGCCCGGAATTAAACTTAGGTTTCTGTTCGCGGCATTCGAGCTCGATCCGCAAATCTTCGTGTTCATTTTCTCGAGTTTCATCACATTTTTTAAACCTGTGAGTCTGACATAAAATCGAAAGTTCTGTAAAAAAATATCATGATAGCTATAGCATAAAATTATTAAATTCTCACTGAATTCTCTTGCTTAATTGTAAAGGTCTGAACGTTTTGGATAGTGGATGTTTTTTCAGTTACTTCATGACCATCATTCACTGTAAATAACTCGTCAACGGGCTCGTCTTTGATTCTGGAAAATATCCGATAAATTTAATTTCCATGTTACAATATTTTTATGCTTTCGCTTGTACAATGGAAATTACCTCGCAGCAACGTTGAGTAAACTGTAAGAGTCCATCTTGTTACCATCAAATTCCATACAAGACTAATCTTTCTGTACTAACGTTAACCAACATCGAATACAATAATATTTATATAAGGCGATTTGAAAATTTATTTACTCAAATTCAATGTAAATGCGAGAAAACGAAATTATTTTATTATTAGAGAGAATCTAGAGATTTCTATCTAATAAACAATTAATATATGATACAATTAATTGTATCATCTTTATGCATCAAAAATGTATGGCAAGCTTTTGCACTTCAACCCTGTGTAGTCTATTTTGCTGTAAAAGTTGTAATCTAGATGATAATTTGAGAGCAAGTCAAATGACTTTTACGTCAAAGACTTTTGGCTATAATTTACAATCATTTGTTAATTAAAACGTTATATTAATATTACTTTTAATTTGAAGCTCAATGTTAAAATAAAGAGATTCGAGCGAAAAATTTTAAATTACATGTTTGAAAAAGAATTTTTACGTGATTTTAAAAGCTTCGAAACTATTATTATCATGATTAATATTATTATAATTATTATTATTAATTATTATTATATTATTATGATTATAATGATTACTAAATGATATTATGTCATAAATTATCAAGACAAATCAAAGACGTATAAAATATTTTCGTTCACTCCACCAATAAGATATATTGCGATATACATCAAACAGCTGTTCAGCACGCATCGATGATTTCTTAATGTTTTTTTTTTTCATAACACTTTTCGAGCTTATCGCGATCGAAGAGACGTTTCCGCGGAATCGTCGCGACCCGCGAGTAATTTTTAACGCGGTCAACGGGCGAAAATTCGCGTTTCGTGATCAGGCGCTCAGCATCGCCGAGGAGCTCGAGCGCGCCGCTATATATACATACATACATTCACGTATATAAACGGCATGTTTTGTTTACGTTGTATGTATATAGCGGCGCGCCGGCAGAAGCTTGCTTACACAAGTATATACACTTGTAACGCGTGTATGCGTAAAACTCACGAGTTTTACTCATTTGAATGAATTAATTTCTTATAGTTATCGGCGGAAAGAAAGAAAGACAGAAAGAAAGAATAATAATAAGGAGGGACGACCCCCCTGCTGGGGTGCCTCGCTTTGCATGATATATAATTGCTGAAGAAACATGAGGTCGACACATGTATCAGGTTCGCACGCGGCCCGAGAAGCTGGCCGCCCTCTTATGCCCCGTTCAACTCCCCGCTTTATACATTCTTCATCAAATATTTGTGTATATACGCCAGAATAACACAAAGGCTTTTATATACGTATGTGACGTTTGCGTGTATTAAACGCACGATATCGCTTGGAAGCTTCTGCTCTCGCGTGTGTGGGCTGTGTGCGCGAGTAAATGTATTTTATCAGCTCGAAGCTTCGAGCTTGAAGTGTGCGACGCTATTCTCAGTTTCGAAATAGTCTGGCCTCGTTGTCAATTTTTACTTGGTGAGTTGTTCAAAGTATATAATAAATCACCACCATTGTTCGATATATATACTAATCAAAAGTTTTTTTGTCACTTGCGATTTTACGACACTCCATCTGTCGATGGAATCAAAAAGCTCATGGTAGGAAAGTGACAGCTCTCATTTCAACAAATCTAATGATAAAATCAAATGAAATCTAAAATAATTTTCATTCAAAATTTTCATACAAAAATATAATTTATTTTTTAAATCAATAGATGAGCAACTGTGTTAAAATAGCTAGTCAGTTAAACTTCAATGAAACTCGACAAAAATAAAGTCTAAAAAACTAATTAGTTCAATTGAAAGGTATTAAAAAATGAAAATGAAAATTCAACCAAAATGGAAAATGAATCCTAAAATTTCACTTCCGGCACTATGATACTTGTTAAATAAAATTACTAAAAATCATTCGATTAAACTTATTAATTTAATTCGATTCAATTCAAACACATTAATTTACTTCGACTCGAGTTATTTCTATGAAGTTCGTTCAAGAAGAAACAAAAAAAAAAAAGAAGAATAGCTTCATTACGGCCTGGCGCGGCTATATACCCTGCGCTCCTTATTTATTTATTATGCAGAAAAAAGTGTTATGCCGGCATAATTAGTCGACACACAGACACGTTGTGCTGCTGCTGTTGTTGTTATGTTGCAGTCTACTAAGCACAAACGCGCCGCACTCTCATATATAGTAGGCGCAGTATATAATACACACAACCTCGAGTATGTTTTTCTTTCACGCGTGTATACGTATATATACATGCATATAATACAGACGCGGACTTGCATAACCGTGCCAATACTCGCTGCACTCGAGAACACATCTCGCCGCGTTTATATATATAGCAGCTCTCAGCTGATAATGTTATAATCATCGATCTCGCACCTTTTCCGCCTTTTTGCCCGCACACACACATAACTCGCGATCCAGCATCGATGCGATTTTTGCATGTATAAATAAATAAATAAATTGAATAAAAATGCGTACGTAATCGTTGGGTAACCCCCCTTGCATCGCCGAGGAATTTCATGTGTAGCGAATTCGCTGGCTTGCCGTAATACAAACGCGGAATCCAATGAACGATATTTTTTTCGTTCTTTCTTTCTTTCCGAGGCTCTACTTCCGCCTCGTATGCGATGAATTATAATTGTCTCTATTTTTTTCTCTCTGTCTGGAAACAATGAGCCGCGTAGAGAAATAATGATACCGTTGTGAATTTTTTTATTATATATATCAATTCATAATTCTGCATAAAATAAAACGAGGCAGAAATAAGGATGAATGATAATAATAATAAATATATATTACACATGTAAACAGCTCTCACCGGCACAATGAGCATTTAAAATAACGGTATATACTGTACAATCGAACGACAGCAGCAGCGGCGGCAACGAGCTGTGTATAACACAGGCGCGTATCGATATGTTTGTGCTTTTTTTTCGGGCCGAAAGAAAACTCTATACTCTCGAGAGCCGAGGTCCTAAACAAACTTGTAAAACTTTCACACATCACAAAAATTACTCATCTTACGTACACACATAATTTTAATAATATAAATGGTATATATAAATGTATGTACGTAAGGCGACCTGACCTCGTTCGCGCCGCGGCCCCGTCTCGTTTTTCTCTCCTTTTTCCTTTCCGAATTCTCGAATATACGCGGCATCCTCCTCCTCCTCCTCCTCCTCTTCCTCTTTCTTTACTTTTTCGCGCCGTTCGATCGAGTCGCGAGCCCGATACAATAACCCAGTGACCGCTATGAGAAATCGAGTACGTACTTAATGTCTACAAATGAACCTCGAGGAGTCAAGCGAAGTAAGAATTATTTAAAAAAAAAAGCTGACCTCGAGCATCCTCGGCGCTGACGTCGTTGACGCTCAGCAGCAGCAGGATAGCGCAGATGACGACGACAACGAGACGAGGAATCTTCGCGCGGCAATGGTATAAGCTGTGGTGGGCAGGCAGTCGATGACGCTGCCGCATTCTCGTTGGAGCATTATTGCGACCGGTACTCGGCCGGCGTGCTCGGTCGATTCCTTTCCCGATTGTTTATATATACGTAAGACGAGTCGATGAACTTTTTCGATGAGCCCGACACTTTGTTCTTTAATTTTTTCATAAACACCATAAAACTCGACATACAGGCCTAATAAATATAGCGACACGAGCACTTCATCTTCAGCCGCCGACGACGACGACACCTCGACCGATCGACTCGCGCCGACAACTCGCTTGCACAACAAACGGACCCGAACTGTCTGTTAAAGCTCGCGTCGAGGCCTTCTTAGGCTGCTGCAGCCTAGCACGCGCTCGGTTGAGATCGAGGGGCCCGTTTTTCCCACCTCTCGTCGTCGTCGTCGTCGTCGACGGGGCCCCATATATACACATACAGTCAGCCGCGCGCACACACGTATGAAAGTGCTTTTGAATGTGTCGCAGCGCACTACACACACAACATGTGAAAGAGAGAGAGAGAGAGAGAGAGAGAGAAAAAGTGAGAGAATTTAATTCGCGCGCGGCAGGTATTATATTGGGAACACGTGGCGTGGTATACTTATACACTTGCGACGCGACTCGCGATCGCGTGGTAATTTTATACACACACACTTACAAATCTACTGTACAAATGCCAATGTAAACGCACACGTGAGAAATGTGTCTGATTTTAATTGAATAAAGTGGGTTAGACGACAAGGAGAGGAAGAGAAGAGGTCGAGCACGCGACCGGCGGGGGCCGTCATCGTCGTCGTCTCCTTCTTTTTCCCGCAATTTTTTTTTTCCGTTTCCAGCAAAAAAATTAAGATTAAAGAGGATCGTGTCTCGAGGCGGCCCCGGAATCGTCCGCGTCGTCGTATTATTTTTTTTCGCGCACACTCGAAGTACGTGTACGGTTATGAAAGTCACAATTTTACGCGCGCTACGCTTTTGAATTCGGTTGTATTATACACAAATTGGGTATAAAGGCTGCTGTACATATAAGAATTCATGCGATGATTGATCACCTCGCACGAATGTGCGTGCTGAGTGTGTCTGTGCGTGTATATGACGCTATACGACGACGATCCGTGCTGTTATATGAGAAAGTACTTTCTTTTTTTGCGATGCAAAATTTCGCACGCACCTCGTCATATCTTCGCCGTGAAGAGGTACCGTACATTATAACGAGTGACTCTCCTTCGCGATACACATTAAAAATATTATAAAAATTCGTTGCGTAAGAAAGCGGTGCCGCTTCGATCGCGAAAGATTCGCCGCAGGTGAGCGCGCGGTGCGTCTAATTCGACGAAATTTCCGCGGGAAGAGCAGCAGCCGCGGTATAGTAGTAGCAGTGACGACGTCGACGAAAATGGAGTGCAGAAAAATCGGATTGCCGATTTCACTCGCGCGACCGGTTAGCGGCTGCACACATACGTATACCCACACACGTACATATGTGTGTGTTTGTATGCAAGTGCGAGTGCTCTCATTCGGTGCACGACATTGAAAATTTTCGGTTTGCACCGAAAAGATCGGTTGAAAGATCGGTAACGAGGTTCTCCGATTCACGTATGGAATCGATCTGCAATTGGCTCAAGCCCGATCGATAAATCAACGAAAGATGCTCATACTTAATACATCATGCAGCACATAGATATACCGATGTATGCATACGACATGTGCGATCGACAGGATATATACCGGGTAATTTATGGTCTTCCCACGAAAATTTCACTCGGGCTTTTATCGCGAGCCAATAACGCTGCGCGCGACCTTTCTCCGTCAGTGTCAGTTTACCTTTTTTTTTCGCTTTTTCTCGACTCGAGCTATATAAAAGGTTCGAGCCACGTTTTATAATACTCGATCGTAAAGCTCGCACAAACACACGCACGTGAATTTTTTTCTCGTATATAATACGTGTGTATATAAAGAGCTCCATACTTCAATTGGACCGCGCGCACACATATATATATTATGCACACATACACATGCGGGTATAACGCGATTGCATAAATGAAAAAAGATCGTACAAGATAGAATATAAGGAGCCCCCAGAGCGCTCACGAGAGAGAGAGGCTCTAGTAGAGCTCGCGAATCCGGAAGCGGATGACCTGTACTCGTACGCGCCGACGTGCTCTCGAGCGTTGGTTAAAAAGCACAAGCCCGCGCGACTATATACGTATATAGCGTACCGGTGCATGCACACCGAGAAATGGAAAGTATATGTACGTGTATCCGAGAGAGCAAAAGAGAGAGAGAGAGAGAACACTATTACGCGTAACTCTCGAGTGTATGGATTGAGTGAGTGCGTGTGCATGTGTGCATGTGTGTTTGTGTGTGTGTGTGTGTGTACCCGTTCAATTACCCTGAGCCAAGGCGATTGCAAAGCCGCACCGCCGCGTTTGTCGTTTATATAGTAGTAGTACATACAACGACATACGCGTGTATACGTGTATACTCGTGGTTATTGTCATTAGTGCACACGCGGCAGTGGCAACTTGGCAGATTGAGGATATGAAATCGGTCGTAAGCGCGGCTCATTGCTGCAGTTTGATGGAAAAGATCGCGGCAACGAAAGAGAGGGGAGAAAAAAAAGACGAATGTCACAAAAGATGATGATTTTTGCGGTTCCGCTTTTCTTTTTCCACTTCGTGTGCGATGATTGCCGATGATTGTCGTTGTTTTTTTTTTTTTTGAGTGAAATTGCTGTAGACGCAAGTTTAGGGCTTGGCTCGATTGTACTTCCGATGCGGTGCACGGTAAGCACGTTGCGGCGTCGTGCATCCCCGTCACTCTTGTTTATATACTGTTTACGTTTGTGGTCTGTATAGTTTTGGACAAATATTCGTTTAAATTATTTACACTAAAACTGTAATTATGTCGCTGTCCTTTGGAAAATTTTTCAAAAGTACTTTTCACGCGTAGAAGCTGAAAGCCAACCTTTGCGAGATGATAAATCGATTGCAAATGAATACTATAGTCAGCTAGCTGTTTAAAGAGAAAAAAATCAAGATCGTTTGAGAAGTCGTGAATTATGAAAAAATATAATAAAAATGATGACACTCGAGAGAGACGCGTATGTTGCCCTGATACACGTGACCGATTTAATGTTTCATCGTCGTTCCAATTTCGTTTCGACGAATTTATAATAGCGAGGTGTGTAACATAAAAAACAAATATTATAAGCACACGCGCACGCACGAGGCGCGATTATGACTCTTCGCTCGTCTTGCACTCCGGATCGAAACTTTCGATTTTTGCAAGAAATTCGTCATCGATTCTGCTTCGCCTTATTACATTTGTACTGGCTTATTATGACGGAGATGCGCCGTGTTTCTGTACGGCTATAGCAACGCAAGAAATAATCTCAGCTACGGTTACATGACAAGAAAATATAACTAGCTGCGTACCGAACAGTGGCGATAACGGAGCACGTCGACTACCCCATTGTGCGGGGGGCAGCCAAATTTTGGAATGCATATAAAAATTTGACATTATTTATAAAATACCGTATGAGGATCTAATGATATTACAAGGAGTTATTTTAAAGTACTAAGTTTTAGAGGGCTGAAAAAATTCCTCGAAAAAATTGTCCCACCTAGTTAAAATTTTAATCTGACTCAAATTTGTAAAGATAATGTATAACAGGTAAGTTGGTTATAAACAATAGTATCATAAGCGATTTAGACATAGTCCCTCAATACAAACTGATCATGTTCGAAGTGAAAACAAATTAGTTTGAATATTATCTTTCATTACGAAACAAGACACAATACCAAAAGATTAATTTTACAGTATAGAATCCAACGTTTCATTTAGTCACCAAAATGGATGAAAGTAAGGAGAAATTCGATAAAGTTGTCTCGAAAGATAATTCAAGTGAACCCGACATTGCTGTTTGCAACGAGAAAAAATACGTTTGTAATATTTGTCAGAAGTCATTTACGCTAAAATCAAGTATGATAACACACCGAGACACACATCACAATGAAGAGAAAAAATATGCATGCAACAAGTGTGAAAAGAAATTTGAGTTTCGAAGTAATTTGAGTCGGCACCAATTATTATCAAAGCACAAAGATCGCAACGACTTTCCATGTGACAAGTGTGACGAAAAATTTGTGAAAAAATCCAGTTTGATCACGCACCAAAAATTAGTTCATAAAGATTGCAAAGATTTTAATTGTAACAAGTGCGAGAAGAAATTTGAAAATAAATCAACTTTACTCAAGCACAAAAAAATATTCCACGAAGTTTTCAAAGAGTATTTATGTGAAACGTGTGCTAAGAGATTCAGAAATAAATATAATTTCCTCAGACATGTAAAGACAGTTCACAAGGGTCGGCAATATTTTCCCAGCGACGAGTGCGAGAAAAAATTACTCTTCAACCTAAACATAGAACACGACGTATTCAAACATTACGCATGCGACAAGTGCGACCGGAAATTTGGAGAGAAATCAAAATTGATAAGACACCATAAGACGGTTCACGAAGGTCGCAGAGACTACGCATGCACCAAGTGTGAGCAGAAGTTTGGACTTGAACATAATTTGCTCAAACACCAAAAGATAGTTCACGAAGGTCGCAAAGATCATTTATGCGACAAGTGCGAGATGAGATTTGGGGATCAAAGCAATTTTAGAAGACACCAAAAAATAGCTCATGAAGGTCGCAAAGATTTCGCATGTGACAACTGCGAGAAAAAATTTGGACAAAAATCGAATTTAGTCAACCACCAAAGGGCGACACACGAAGGTCGTAAAGATTTCGTATGTGACAAGTGCGAAAAGAAATTTGTTCGAAAATCGCATTTACTCAGGCATCAAAGCACAGTACACGAAAGTCGTAGAGATTATGCATGCGACAAATGCGAGAAGAAGTTTGGGGATCAAAGCAATTTTAGAAGACACCAAAAGACGGTCCACGAAGATCGCAAAGATTACTCATGCGACAAGTGCAAAAATAAATTTGAAGAAAAATCGAATTTTCTTTTCCACCAAAAAATAGCACATTAAAGTTGCAATGAAGTCTTAAACTTCTCAAAAAATATGAGGTTACTTAATTAGTAGTACTATAACAGTAAATTATAGTATATGTTGACTTGCGTCCCCAATTTTTCTGATTTCGATTTCTAAAAAAAAAAAAAAAACATATATATACATATATGTATATATTATATAATATATATATATGGGTCAGATTCAGAATTTTTCAAATAAACCTGCGGGCGAGGTTCACGGATTTTCCTGAAATTTTGGTATGTTATAGTACATGATAAAAAAGTGCCAAAACCAAAATTTTGGACCCCCTCCCCCCTCCTACTCCCCTCCTCCCCTATAGACGTCCATTTTCTATCTATATTTTTTCTGAAGGCCTGAAGCTATTAAAAAATCTGAAAAAATTCATGAAGGTACTTTTCAACAATCCGAACAATCTTGAATTTTTTCAGATTTTTCGAGTGCTTCAGGCCTTCAGAAAAAATCATTGAAAATTTAAATTATTTTATTTTCGGTGAAATGGTTCGAT
>NW_019641225.1:2390621-2461669 GCF_000599845.2 Trichogramma pretiosum
CAAGAAAAAAATGTACATTTGAAAATTATTATTTATCTTAAAGTAATGTAAAAGAAAAAGATATTAATGTTTATGAATTAAAAGCAGACAAGTTAGTTATTTAAGTATATAATTACAGATAAGTCAAGTGAACGGGTACAATGATCTTGAGTATTTGTCTGTATTCTGTGAAAGATTTTCATCGCTAAAATGAAAATTAAAAAATTCATAATAAAAAAAGAATCGAAAATTAAAGTATAAAAATTGTTGTTCTCAGGCCATGGAAATTTTTTATCAGAAACCTTTATTATGTCGACTATAGCGTAAACGATTGCTTTCTTTAAGGAAACACACCTGTGTTTATGCCTATAAATGCAAAAGCATGAAAATTAAGGATTAATATTAAAATTTTTTGTTTCGGAAGATAACATGTTTTTGCAGGTTTTTGTACAACAAAAAATATGTCTGTGGATCCTATTATTATTAAAATTCATTCAGGATACATATATATTGACTTGTAATTTTTAAGTCCTTGTCAAGATGATTTTGATAATATTTAATCTATATTTAATCAATGATCCTTTAGGTCTCAAAATTTTTAAAATTAAATTCTTTTCCACTTAAGTGTAGCAGATTTTTTATTTAGTTATTTTTTAAATCTACTAATCTCCAAATTTCTCATAGACCTATTTCGACGTACAAATTAATGCCCTTTTAGAAAGTCACTGTACTGTATTTAAGACGAGAAGGAGAGATGATGTTTCGTTAAGTTAAATCTATCAAGTTCTTGGGTTATTTTGTATTCAATGAATCTCATGACCAATTACATAATATATCGATAAACAAGATTCTATTATTTTCTATTATGTTTCAACATCTAAATTTGTTCAAAATTTAAATATTTCATAAATATGTCTTATAATATTCTTACTCCTCCAATATTTCTTACAATTTCTTTGAAACAATCTGAGACCGAGCGAGCGTTAGCGAGCGAGGAACGCCGCTAGTTTTGCATTATTAGATGACCCAACTTATTTAACTACGTTTATTATGATAATACATTTTTATATTGATTTGCTTTGATATTAACTCTTTTAAAATCATTCGAGCACTTTTTTTCATAATCAAAAATATATACGCAAGATTTTATGTAATCTCATGTTAAATCATAATAAAGTTTTAATAAATAATTTATTGAAGATTTCTTTAATTTAAATAAAAATTAACTCAGTATGATTTTGTCTTACCTTAACCTTATGACTACTATTACCCTTTACTCAAATACTGTTTCTTGTTAAGAAAAAACAACAAATAGAGTTTAAGAATATGCTTTATTGGTCTCAATGTCATCAAAGGACTTTCAATAAAAGGATACACTTTCTATTTCTTAGATTGAAAGAGTATATTCCAGCACTTCAGTTTAATAACATTTGAAATATTATTGATTATTGGTATTTTATTGGTTGCTAATTAAAAATTTAACTCACTAATAGAAATGAAGACGCAAGCTGAATAACTTGAAATGAACATAAGTACGAGTTAAGATTAAAGATAGAAGATCAATTGAATATGAAATTTTTAATTGCAATTAAAATTCTTTATTGTAACGAAAAAAACTTGAAACAAATAATAATGTAAAAAATAACAAAGAATTTTCAAAAGAGAGCTGAATACGTAATTATTATCGAGTACAATGTAAATGTTTAAGAACACTACAAATTAATGTACTAAACGATAAATCTTTCTAAACGCTAAATTCCATGCGAAATACATTTTTAATGATTTTTTTGTCAAATATAAGGCGTGAATTTAATCATTATGTATGACTATAACAGTGCTTTGCTTAGTGGCTGCTATGCTCACAATTTTATCTCCTTGATTATTTGTCAGTGTCGTCGTAATCGGAAAAATGTCTGAAATTCTGGATAAGCCGACAGTATTATTTTCAATGGTAGGCACTGATGATTTTTTTACTACAGTCGATACAGTATTGGTGTTGACTTGCAACGGTTTTTTTGTCGTAATGCTTTTATTCATCGACTGCACATTTCTCGGCGCTGTCTTATTTGGAACATTGACAGTATTTTTTTTATTGGTAGGCACTGATGATTTTTTTTGTGAAGTCGATGGAGTCTTAGGGTTACTGGTAACAATTTTTCTGTTTGTCGATTGCACATTCGTCGGTGCTGTCTTATTTGAAACTTTGGCCGCAGTATTAGATGAGCTGACAGGTTTATTTTTATTGGTAGGAACTAATGATTTTTTTTGTGAAGTCGCTGTACTGTTGATGTTACTCTGCAACGTCTGCCTATAGCCAAGTGTTCTTTGTCGCAGGCTTAATTCACAATAATCATAGTGACTCATTACACGTGCATAACTCATATACACAAAATTATATTTCTGAATTCCCTATAATAAGACGTGTGAAATATGGTATCGCTCTAACTCAATAATTTATTATATAAAATATTAAACAAAAGAGTTTTCTTACAAATACACGGATCCTATCAAAAATATAACGAATTCTATTTATGTGAAAATCAAATTTATTTCCATGGTCACTTGCTTCATCAATGTCGTGGGAACATGAGCTGCTCAAGTACAAATATGCATGAATAAGTTGATGCTGTAAATAATACAAACGTTTTGATAATGAAAAAAAAAAAAAATGGAGTGTAAAAAAAAACTTACTACATAAACCCAAAAATAACTTTTCGACGTAAATGAACGTTTTAATTGATTGTTAAATGAAATTTCACACCGCTTAGTAACTTTGTTGTAAGAGCACTTAATCACGTTCCTGTAACATGAAAATTAATGTCAATTATTTTTATTCTATCGCCTACATAATCGATTATTGAACTCACTTTGAACCGGTAGCCATGGCAAGGTCAATTTTATGTCTGAGACAAGAATGGCCGCGAAAACAAAGTTCGAAGATCTCG
Organism: Trichogramma pretiosum; assembly: GCF_000599845.2. Lineage (NCBI taxonomy): Eukaryota > Metazoa > Arthropoda > Insecta > Hymenoptera > Trichogrammatidae > Trichogramma > Trichogramma pretiosum. Next base: position 2,393,546 of record NW_019641225.1, read on the forward strand.
TCGAAGAAGGAACGATCATCTGGTTTTGAGTAGATCATTTTGGTAATTGCATATTGATAGAACGGATCAATGGGATTTTGATATAATATCTATGATTATATATATCAAGCACAATTTGTGTTAATTACCTCATTGATGTTCATGATTTATAAAAAAAACACATAAATACCTTATGTCTCTCATCGCACATTTTAATGAAGAATGCTTTAATGTAAATTATAAGAAATAAAAATTATTAAAATTATAAATATCAAGAAATTTATGTTGCCAAAATTATTCACGCTTAGACTTATTTTTCGTCGGTGTTTACACGTTCGTTGGTCAAATCGTACTGACAACTGACAACTGACAGAGTAAATAATAATGTGACGAAAGTTTGTTTTTGTCAAGAGTAGTTTCCTAAAATTAATATCTACAAATAATCACTTGGTATCAATTAATTTTAACGCTTTAAATAATCTATAAGTATATAAATAATTTTCAGTTACATGAAAATTTTATCGCTGGAAAATTTTTATTACATATTTGTAATCTCGGTTTAATTCCCAACAAATAATTCGAATGATGTATGCGCGTGTTTTCATGTTTTTTCTCGTCCTTCTGGTTTAAATTAAATTTCTATAATTGATTCATTAAAAACAATAATTACAAAAATTTGTTTCATCCTGAAAAAGTCAGGTTTGAAATAATGTTTTGTTTTAGGATACGGAGTTTATTAGTATTCATCGGCTTTGCCACGTAAAACTAAAACGTAGCATAATTTTTTGAAAAAGCTCTTTGCTAATGAATTGGCAACAGTTTTAAAGTATCATGCTTTGTATTAGATTGAGCCTCCACACGCATGGAGTGTTAATGACTCTTTTCTCGTCTTGCAGTTCTTATCAAAACTCATAATTTGTACTGGAAATTTCATCGAAGATTTGGTTACCACGATTTTGCCATGAGAAACAAAAAATGTTGTGAAACATATTCTCTATCGTTATAACTTCTCTTATATACCAACTCAAGTTGAATTTGACTTCTTGAGGGTTTCGAATACGCCATGTATCGTCAACTAGATAAGTCAACTAAAAAAATGTAAAGTTGATGATATGAACATAACTATCTGCACGCATCGTTTAGTCAAGTATCGAAGTTTACTTTTACGCTTGCTATAATGTCACTCGGAAGCAGCGGGCTCAAGCGCTACCAAAAATTTTATGATGGTACATAAATAGGAAATTTAAAATTGGATTTTGACTCTTGATAAAAATGAAATGAGCCATGAACGTAACATTCATTATTCACTTTTATGTTATAAAGTCTACTATCGGTATGGGATTATTTTTATGGATTCGATCCATAGTGGCTTTCATATTATGTTTCTCGGTACAAAATTTTTGGTGTAATCGATCACGTCTCTCTCAGAAGAAATCATCAGCCCGTTCAACTAAAATCTGCTCTCTGGCACAGCTCCAAATAAAACATAAAAAAAATTTCGACTCTTCTAATCGTTGCATGAATACCTGCAGAAAGCAAATAGAAAAAAATTTATGTAGAAGAATACTTAGCATTCCTCGAAATTTAGATCAAACAATAGAGCACCACCACCACAGAAACGAAGGCGTTATGATAGTCGGACACCCTAGGTCCAGGTATAGTAATACACAATCATATTGACACAATTTTTATTGAAATTTTAGATAAACATGTGTATAAGTATCTATACATGTATTTACTATTGAAAATCATTATTTTTCTCGCAATTGTCACGAGCAAAATCTTTGCAACCTTCATGTACTGCTTTTTGGTGTCTGTGCAAATGCGATTTGTGCCCAAATTTCCTTTCGCACTTGTTACATGCGTGATCTTTGCGACCTTGGTGGACTATTTTCTGGTGTTTGAGCAAATTCGATTTTATTCCAAATTTTCTTTCGCATTTGTCACATGCGTAATCTTTCTGACCTTCATGAACTGCCATTTGATGAATAAGCAAATTACCTTTTTGTCCAAATTTCTTCTCACATATGCCACATGTGTAATCTTTACGACCTTCGTGGACTGTTCTTTGGTGTTTAAGCAAATCTGATTTCTGTCCATATGACTTATCGCACTTGTCGCACGAGTAATCTTTACGACCTTCGTGTACTGTCTTTTGGTGGAAAAGCAAAGTCGATTTTTGTCCAAATTTTTTCTCGCATTTGTCACATGAGTAGTCTTTCTGACCTTCGTGTACCATCTTTGAGTGGATTAGCAAAGTTGATTTTTTTCCAAATTTCTGTTCACATTTGTCACATGCAAAATCTTTGCGACCTTCGTGTAATGTCCTTTGGTGGTAGAGCAGACTCTGTTTTTGTGCAAATTTCTTTTCGCACTTGTCACATGCGTGATCTTTGCGACCTTCGTGGACTGTCCTCTGGTGCTTCGACAAATCCTGTTTAAATCCAAATTTTTTTTCACACTTATTGCATACGTAATCTTTTAGACCGTCATGGACTATTTTTTGGTGGTAGAGCAAACTTGATTTTTGGGAGAATTTTTTCTCGCACTTGTCACATTCGAAATCTTTTCGACCTTCGTGTATTGTCTTTTGATGCTGGAATAAATTCCATTTTTGCCCGAATTTTTTCTCGCACTTGTCACATTCGAAATCTTTTCGACCTTCGTGTACTGTCTTTTGGTGTAAAAGCAAACTCGGTTTTTGTGTAAATTTTTTTTCACATTTGTCGCATGTGTAATCTTTGCGACTTTCATGGACTGTTTTTTGGTGGATTAGCAAGTGCAGTTTTTGTACAAATTTTTTCTCACAATTTTCGCACGCGAAATCTTTGCGAACTTCATGAAGTATATTTTGGTGTTTGATCAAATTGCCTTGAAGCCCAAATTTTTTCTTGCAAATGTCGCATGAGTAATCTTTCCGACCCTCGTGGACTGTCCTTTCGTGCCTGATCAAATCCGACTTTTTTCCGAATTTCTTTTTGCATTTATCGCATGCATTTTTGCGAAATTTTTGTTCAACATTTTTCTCACACTTATCGTGTACTGTCCGTATGTGCAAGAGCATACTTCGTTTGTTTCCAAATCTCTTCGCGCACTTTTCGCATAGGTAATCTTTGAAAACTTCGTGGAATATTTTTTTGTGTTTGAGTAAAGTTGATTTATTTTCAAATTTTTTCTCACACTTGAAGCACGTGAAATTTTCGCGATATTTGTGTGCCAATTTTTGTTGCGTAATCAATCTAGATTTTTTCACAAATTTGTTCTCGCCCTGGTCGCATGCATAATTTTTTTGATTATTGTGAATTGTGTCACGATGTGTTATCATACTTAATTCTAGAGCAAATGACTCCTGGCAAATATCACAAACATATTTTTTGTTGCTTGAAACAACAACGTTGTGTTCACATAATTTATCTTTTGAAATGATTTCTTCGGATTTCATCTCACTTTTATCCATTTTGTTATTTAAAATCAACGATAGATCCTTCTATTTAGCGCCAAGAAAATTAAATGAGTCAAACTGATCTTTTGGTAAATGTCTTGTTTCATCGAGAAAGTCGACATTCAAACTAATTTGTTTTTACTATAAACATAATCAGTTTGTCGAGGAAATATGTCAAAATCGTTAACGATCATATTATTTACAATTGAGGTACTAATTATTTATCCGTACATACATTGTTGTTACGATATTTAAAACAATCTTAAATTCTAACTTTGTAACGATATTTTTCGAGGAATAAATTTTGGTCTTTTAAAAGTGAAAATTTTCGAAAAAACTTTTGACAGACAACATCGAATTCACACGATAAAATCGAATTAATAAATTCTCATACTCGTAATAAAAAAATTTTAATATTCATTTTGTAATTTGACGCCTTTACACCATAGCAAGATTGGCGTGTTCCAAAATCCGCCTCTGGATTCGATGCATTATCAACGCATTGAGACCACATAAAACGAACGTACAATTAAGTCAAAAATTGCAATCGATGATCTAGTTTATTTTTTAAAGGAAAACTACTGGATGGATTTTAAATTAATAAGCTAATCATCGCTATGTTCTCTTATCCCAGAGCAAATAAAATAACATCGCATCATTTTTTAATATACGAGAATATTTTATTATTTGCTGGCGATATTACCCAAACACGCTTTATGCGGTAGATAGATTTTTGAAGTGAATATAGTCACCAGCAATTAAAATATCAAAAAAAAATTAGAAAAAATCTACGTACTTTATACTTCACAAGGTATCAACATTTTTAAAATATCAACATAATCCGCTCTATTGTGCGTGAAGATAAGTGAATATTCTTGCATGATTCGTGATATCGTATTTCATGATTCATTATTTTTTCTATCTCTTTGAAAATTTGGATCATAGCTATCTCATACTATAAATAAGATATTTTTATAAATTAAAATATTGTGTCCTACTTGAACAAAAAAAATGTAGAATATGAAATTTACTCATACACGAGATACGATTAACAATATAATGATTCAAATAAATGGTCCCAAAACGAAATTTGTCTTTGTTCATAATTTCTTTATTATCACAAAAAAACGTAAAAACAAAATAATAATATTAATAATAACAAAGATTTTTTAATAGAGAGTTAACAACGAAAATTTTATCTAGTACAATGTAAAATGTTTATGAACACTTAAATTAATGTACTAATCGATAAAATCCTTCTAAACGCTAAATTCCATGCGAAATACATTTTTAATGATTTTTTTGTCAGATATAAGGCGTGAATTTAATCATGATGTATGACTATAACAGTGCTTTGCTTAGTGGCTGCTATGCTCACAATATTATCACCTTGATTATTTGTCAGCGTCGTCGTAATCGGAAAAATGTCCGAAATTCTGGATAAGCCGGCAGTATTATTTTCAATGGTAGGCACTGATGATTTTTTTACTACAGTCGATACAGTATTGGTGTTGTCTTGCAACGGTTTTTTTGTCGTAATGCTTTTATTCATCGACTGCACATTTCTCGGCGCTGTCTTATTTGGAACATTGACAGTATTTTTTTTATTGGTAGGCACTGATGATTTTTTTTGTGAAGTCGATGGAGTCTTAGGGTTACTGGTAACAATTTTTCTGTTTGTCGATTGCACATTCGTCGGTGCTGTCTTATTTGAAACTTTGGCCGCATTATTAGATGAGCTGACAGGTTTATTTTTATTGGTAGGAACTAATGATTTTTTTTGTGAAGTCGCTGCACTGTTGATGTTACTCTGCAACGTCTGCCTATAGCCAAGTGTTCTTTCCAACAGGCGTAATTCACAATGATAATAGTGACTCTTTTCACGTCCATAACATATATAATTCACAAAATTATATGAATTCTTTGTAATCAGAATCCTGGAATCCTGAATTCCCTATAATAAGACGTGTTAAATATGGTATCGTTCTAACTCAATAATTTATTATATAAAATATTAAACAATAGAGTTTTCTTACAGGTAGACGGATCTTATCAAAAATACGACGAATTCTATTTATGTGAACATTAAATTCATACCCATGGTCACTTGCTTTATCAATGTCGTGGATACATGAGCTGCTCAAGTACAAATATGCATGAATAAGTTGATGCTATAAATAATACAAACGTTTTGATAATGAAAAAAAATATGCAAGTGGTAGTAAAAAAACTTACTACATAAACCCAAAAATAACTTGTCGACGTAAATGAACATTTTAATTCATGGTTGAATGAAATTTCACACCGCTTAGTAACTTTGTTGTAAGAGCACTCAATCACGTTCCTGTAACATGAAAATTAATGTCAATTATTTTTATTCTATCGCCTACATAATCGATTATTGAACTCACTTTGTGTCTATAGCCGTAGTAAGATCAATGTTATGTCTGAGACAAGAATGGCCGTGAAAACAAAGTTCGAAAATCTCGTCGAAGATGGAACGATCATCTGGTTTTGAGTTGATCTTTTCGGTAATTTCATATTGATAGAACGGAACGATGGGATTTTTATATAATATCTATGATTAAATCAAGCACAATTTGTGTTAATTACCTTATTTATGTTCATGATTTGAAAAAAAAAAAAAATAAATACCTCATGTTTCTCATCGCACATTTTAATGGAGAATATTTTAATGTTAATTCAAGAAATAACAATTATTAAAATTATGAATATCAAAAAATGTATATGGTTGAAGTAGTTCACGCTGCGACTTATTTTTCGTTGGTGTTTACACGTTTGTAAGCCAAATTGTACTGCTAACAGACAACTGAAAGAGTAAATAATAACGAGACGAAAGTTTGTTTCAGTCAAGAGTAGTTTCCTACAATTAATATCTACAAATAATCAGTTGGCATCAATTAACTTTAACGTGTCAAATAATTAAAATCTAATAATTAATCTTCAATAATTTTATGTGTATAATATTATTTAATTTATGTGTGTTTAAAATTAATTTTTAGTTTTCGTATCAATTCTCAAAATTTTGAACCAATGAGATTTTGAAAATAAAAGTAATACGTTCATCACGATTTTATCCCTCTCTTCATCTCTTTGACATTTCTCTCGTATACACATCTGTGCACGATCTCGGTTATAGTACGCATGACGATCGAGTCGCTGACGCGACGCTCGCGAAATGAATTATTCTAAACCACCTACGCGAATCGCGAATCATTCCGGAAGTAGACATCGGCGCGCTTCGAGTCTCGGGTTGTACATTCGATTGAAACGACGCTCCGGTCACGACTTTGGCAGTCATTACTTTTCGCGGTTTCGTATAGTTATATTAAAATCTCAGAAACTACCGTTAAAACTACGCGTACGGTCGAAGATGAATACCCCGAGGAAAAAAAAATCAATGCCTGGTTCAGCTTCGAAAGCGAGTGAATTTCCCCATCACGATCCTCGCTCTAAGCCGCGATGTCGGTAAAATTTCGCCTCGTAAATACCACAAGTTGCCTATCAATAAGCCGGCTCAATTCTGCCGCTGCATGTGTTACGTGCTCGGCGTCAGCATCCGCGCAACGTGCTATTATCTCATCCACCGCCAGTGGAGAGATAGCAGGCTGATTGTCTATTCGGGCCTATAACATGTATACACACAGAGAGTTACGCGCGCGCCTCGTTTCCGGCATTATGGAATATGTAAGCTCGCGCTGAGCCTGGAAAACTATTTCTTTTTTTTTCACTTTTTTTTATTGTTTTTAGACGCGTGGAGAGAGAGAGAAAATTACTGTACGGAGGTAGTGATTAATCATTATGGCTCGCGCGCAGCTAGTTGACTTTGAAATTTAAAGCTTGGAGCACGTCTAAGGCACGCGCACGCGTATACGTATACGTGCTTCATATGCATAATAATCCTTTCTCCGGGCTCCGCGGGTACGACTGCACTGCTGCTACACTATAAAAGAGAGCTTTTTTCGAATCTACTTAACGCACGAGAGTATTAGAGACAATGCAGACAACGTGTGCGCCGATAAGGATCTAATTACCGCCTCTCTCTCCGCGCTTACGTGTGTGTGTAAACGAACTTTTATACGGAGTTGACGCGCCGCGAGTAAGAGTCGTACGTACTTATCTTTCGGAGCCTTGAAAGAGAGTATACGAGGTTGCACAATCGCGAGAGTCGTTACATATGCGCGCACACGGACGTACGTTGTTTATGCGCGCAGGAAAAAGAGGCTCAATTGTTGTTGTTGTTGTTGTTGTCGTTGCGAGCATTAACGCACGCGCCGGGGGATTGAGCTTTTTTTTCTTCTCTTTTTTGCTTCCTGCTACTGCTGCTGCTTTAAAGAGAGTGAGAGTATCTTTTGAGACCGAGTGACTAAAATTAGACTTTAATCAGAAAAGTATTTGTATAATTTGTGGATTTTAATGAATGCAAGAAGTCTCAAACTCTTTTTTCTTTAAGCTATACTGGGGTTCAAATTTTCAATATTTGAATAATTTTACAAAAAAAAATTGATAAGATAATGTTCCAAACTTTCAGTTCAAGCTTGATAACATTGAGATCCGTTCATTACTACGAAAGTGATGATTGATAAACTCGGTATCAGATTTTGTAGCGTTTTGAGAAAGGTAACGTCTATTTGAATCATAATGAGCTGAACCAAGCCACAAAAATTAATCTTGCCATAAACCTATGCGTGCATCTTTATAATTTCATATGGCTTTGAAGAATCTACACGAAATAATAAATACCGAAGAGGAAGCTACCTGTTATAAATTAGCGGTGCTTCTTTTTTTCGTAATGTACATGAAAGAAAAATGCGAAAAAATATTTATCTCGTGGCGCGTCTCGCGGTGAACGAGAAAGTGAAATTGCAATGTTAAGTTCGCGTTATGTACGCATTGACCCAGGCTCATGCTGTGGTGCACTTCATTCTATATATAAAATGAACATTATGTTGCGCGCGCGCGAGAAAGTTACACGAATCGTAATATCGCATCATCACGACCTTCGGATGTAATTTTCATTTTTTTTCTCTTCCTTTTTTCCGAAAAGCCAAGCTGCACGGCGAGTGAAAGGTCAGTCATTAGACGCTGTTACGTATCGATCAACGATCATTATTTTGCTTATGAAAATTTATTTATTTATTTACTTTTTTCAAATTTTATAAGGTCCACATGTTTTCTTTTTGTTCGTCGATTTTACGTCGCACTTTGTGCGACGTGTACAGAGATTCATTCGTCGACGACGCGGCACGTGTGTGTGTGTGCGTGTATATTTCATTACGCATTCGTTGTAATTACCGCGTCGTTTTTATCACATTCCATTGGTTTTTTGGTTTTCATACATTTCTTAATTTTCTTTTTCAATTTAGGCTTACAAAATACAATCAATTCGTGTACGTAGAGCGAAATTACGTCTTATTATTATTATATAATATATAGAGTCGAACTTACGATTAATTACTTTATATTAGCGCGAGCGTACAAACATTTTACAACGAGTTAAATTAACGATATCGATAGAAAAAATCAATTCTTTTGATTGCTGGCTGTGATTGTGTATGTGTGCATACGAGGGATTTCTCGCGGAACAATGCAATTCTCTTCTTTTAATTGTTTTTTTTTTTTTTTTAACATTAAACTTTCAATTCGAAGCATCGCAATACGAGACAACAGATATTCAATCGTTTACAATGTATATAGGAAAATACGTAAAACTTTTTAAATGTATCCACTACGTTATATGTTTTTTTTGGAGTAAAAATTCTATGAAATGTTCTCTCGAATTCCACTGTGTGTCTTGTTGACTTACGAAACGAATAACGATGAATTATAATTAATCGCTTTACACATATATAGCGACACGCAGCCCTCGAAAAATCGAGGAATACAAAAACAAGATTGTTTTTTCTTCGTATAAAGTTTAAAAAAAAACAATACAACAGGCACCAGGCAACTTATTTACTAAAAAGGTTCACAATCAAAACAGCGTCGAGCTTTGAAAAAAGAACACTTGATAATGGAGATTCCAGCACTCGATACTACTACAACTATTATCTTCGTAAGTAAAAATGAACATTAGCTCGAACTTCCGTATAACGAAATTCGTCACAACGAAAAGGTGATCACGGTAAAAAGTTTCGCCCGACGGCGATGACCTATCATAATTCCTCGAATCCGACGATCTCGTTCCTGCAGTTCGGACACTGATTCCTCGCGCTCTGTGAAGAACGAAGAGAAAAAAAGGGAGTTAGCCCTCGAGAAAAGAAAAATTTCAAATCTGTTTAAAAAATCTGGCGCTCTCACCCCTTCTCCTTTGCTCCTCCACTCTTCGATGCAAATCAGATGAAAGACGTGGGAGCAGGGGACGAGCTTGACGCCGTTGATCTTGGTGGCGTCGTCGAGGCATATCGCGCAGTGCCTCTCGGGTCGTCGATTGCGAGCTTGGCTGAAAACACAGAACGACACCCACGTTATTATAGAATTAAATAAAACTATTTTTAATCAGCGCGTCGCTCGTTCAAGGTCGTGCGTTTATTATTATTATTATTATTATTAGACGCGCAGTCACGTGGTACATTGACATGCGGAGCACAAAAAATAATCGTATTTTTGATAATACGACGATGCGACAACACTCACTTGCCGGACTGCTGAGAGTTCCAATAATTCTTGTCGGCGTCCGACATATTTTGTCGGCTTCGCGAGCTCTGACGATGGCCACCACCGCCCATGCTCTGGCCGCCCTGCTGCTGGTCCTGCGTGCTCGCGAACAGATAGTACAGCATCGCCCCGAGGCCCACACCTATCACCAGCATCACGGCCAAGCCTGGATTCGGCATTTTTGTGTTTTATGTATCGACTTATTTTACTTTTCTTTCCTGACCTGTAAAGAAGATAAACATTGTCTCGTTTAGCGTTACATAAATGCACAAAAATTAAGCATCATTCTTAGGTTAATGCTCGAGCTCGAAATGTACACGAGATGCGAATTATTATTATTTTTTTTCTGGAACACGAGCACACCCGCGACAATCGGCGGATCCTTTCCTACCCTACTTTCGATGATAACCGCACGCACAGCTGATCGATGCGCCAAATATTTTTATGGGTCACCGAAATGTATCCAATATAATACCGCGTCGATTGTTCACCGTTCTCGCACTGTGTGCATCCGCACTGCGTAACGACACTTGTCTCGCTGCGAGTGGCTGTTTTTTTTTGTTTCGTCGTTGTTGTCGATCCACAAATGGGATTCCCTCGCGTACACGAAAAGCTTCGCAGAATGTGCATCGCGTCTTCTGCTAAAAATATATAATATACATAACCTGTACCCCGAAGAAAGTAGGTCCCTTGTATTCTCTCGCTCGAATCGCGAGTGCAACCATTTTATTGTACACGAAAGATGCAACGCGTTCGCGAGCTCGTTACGCTAAAATTTCACTTGTTTACTTACACCGTGGCTCCGTGTATATCCGGATCGTCTCGTACACACAGACACGGACAGACGTGTTTTGTGTATGTTTATTATTATCAAACGATCTCTGTCCTGCACTGCTCTATTATCATACACGGGGCCGTTATAACCTGCTCCGTATCGATGCCTCGCGAGTCACGCCGAGGACACCACTCGCTACATCAAGTTGTTGCAGCTCGTCCCCTGGCATGTTGATGACGATGGTCCTCTGCTGCTGCTGCTGCTGCAGTGCTGCAAGCGGTTTATAAAAATCTCCTTGTCTCGATGCACATCCAACTTTATTAAGAGCACAACGAGCTGATGCTGATGCTGACGTTACGTACGCCGAAATATAGGTGCACATGTACTTGTCAGTGTACGTTTGCGTACGGCACGTAGTATGGCATACCACGAGCTATGATCGCGAAAACCAAAACATCGAGACGATCCAAAACAACATCGTCTGCGCCGACGCCGCGATCGACTTTTTTTACAAATAGACGCGCAGCGGCCAGCCAGCATGCAACGCGAACGTGTATGTGTATATGTTGCTCCGTTTTAGACAGCAGCTGTAATCGCAGCTGATTCCGATAATCCCCACAATGTTGACGGTCGCTTGACGCATGCGATTCTTTGAAATTCGCGGCGCGCAAAAGTCGCGCAACTTTTGAACTCAACCTTCGTACTACTGCATATTTAAATCTATTGAATAAAATATAAATTATTATTTGCTCATTCATGAAATATCATTAATCTTTTTTTCTTTTTGCATTAAAATACACCGTGCAATAAAATTATGGCAACAAAACATTTTATCGAAATTTTCTCAATTTTCAAATGCTTCTATCTTCGTCTATTTTAATCGTATCGAGATGATCTTTTTTTATTTCTTGGAAATTTTTTCCTCTTTAAATCCATGTGAACAATGATTGGGTTCGAGTTACCCAGTAGTATTTGAGCGCAATACTAAAAATGACAGAAAAAATCGATTGTTTAAATGTGTATCAGGATTACAGTGATTTTTTTATCGAAATATAACATGCACTATCGCAAAATACTCTTTTCAAAAGGAATTTGAAGAAAAAAGAGTCCTGTAAGATTTTTTTGCGCCCTGTAGACCGTTTCACAGGTACCATTTATGTACGCAAAATGTGCAAAAATCAAGTCGATTTCAGTTAAACGAGGCATTTTACGAACTTAAACATTTTTAGTGTTTTGCTCAAATAATTAATTCGATATTGACTTAAAACAATTCATAATATATATGAAATAAAAGAGAAACGTATTTCTAAGATACAAACAAAAAATTCGTCTCGATACGATCAAAAAATAAGAATATTTGAAAATTGAACAACTTTCGACGAAAATTTTTGTTGCATATGAGTCACTTCTCAGAGACTTAGAGAGCAGTTCACGCGCTGTAAAATTATCATTTAATGTTCTTTATTTCATTTTTTTTTCATACAATCGACAAATTAATTTGTCTAGACTAAAATAAAAAGTGCTTATAATTTTTAATAGAACATGTGTGAATTTTTTCGATTTTTTTTATAGTTTCCAATTTATCGAAATCCACTCATTTTTTAAAATTTCTCCACCCACGTATTCATTAAATTTTCAAAATTATGTTTATCAAATTTTCTTTGTAAAGTCGGTAAATTCCAGAGGGAGAGTGACATAAAAGGGTTTCTGCAATAACAACAAGATTTATAATAATTTGAAAAATTGTATTGTTCTTTATGAAATCGAAGCGCATCGTTATTAAAGATTTCCTCAAATTTTGTAGAGTACTCATGCGATAACATGTTTAGATTTTGTATAAGAATATCTCTGAACAAAACTGTTGCACCTAGGGTTTGATATGCTCATGTACTGAATTTATATGTTTATTTAGGTAACTTTTTTGTACAAATGATTTATGACAAATACCACATTCGAAGGATTTAATACGAATATGTACTGTCATGGTGTGAGTTTTAAGAGAACCCCTTTGTCCGAATGATTTGTGGCAAATGTCACATTCAAAGGGTTTTCTTCGAGCATGTACTGTACTTTTGTGAATTTTAAGAGTTCCTTTTATTCCGAAAGATTTGAGACAAATCTCACACTCAAAGAGTTTGATACGTTCATGTACTGTTGTTATGTGAGTTTTTAGCGTAATTTTTTGTCCAAATAATTTGTGACAAATATCACATACAAAGGGTTTGATACAATTATGTACTATGTTTGTATGTTTTTTGAGAGCACTCTTATAGCCGAAGGATTTGTGACAAATCTCGCACTCAAAGGGTTTGCTTCGATCATGGACTGATTTAATATGAATATTGATGTAACTCTTGCTTGAAAATGATTTGTGACAGATCTCACATTCAAAGGGTTTGATTCGATCATGTACACTAGTTATGTGCATTTCGAGGCTCGCTTTTTGTCCAAATGATTTATGACAAATATCGCACTCAAAGGGTTTGCTACGTTCATGTACTGTTATAACGTGATCTTTGAGTTGAACTTTATATGCAAATGATTTCTCACATATTTTACATTCGAAGGGTTTAATACGATTGTGTACTGTCATGGTGTGAGTTTTAAGAGAAGCCTTTTGTCCGAATGATTTGTGGCAAATGTCACATTCAAAGGGTTTTCTTCGAGCATGTACTGTACTTTTGTGAATTTTAAGAGTTCCTTTTCTTCCGAAAGATTTGAGACAAATCTCACACTCAAAGAGTTTGCTACGTTCATGTACTGTTGTTATGTGAGTTTTTAGCGTAATTTTTTGTCCAAATAATTTGTGACAAATATCACATTCGAAGGGTTTGACACGATTATGTACTAAATTTATGTGAAAATTCCGGTTATGTTTTAGTCCAAATAGTTTGTGGCAAATCTCACATTCAAAGGGTTTGCTACGATCGTGTACTGCATTCACGTGACGATTGAGAGTACCCGTTTCTCCAAATGATTTGTGACAAATCTCACATTCAAAGGATTTGCTACGATTATGCACTCTATTTACGTGAAATTGAAGGTGACTTTTTTGTCCAAATGATTTCTGACAAATCACACACTCAAAAGATTGAATACGATTATGCACTGTGTTTATGTGTACTTTCAGATTGCGCTTGTATCCAAATGATTTATGACAAATATCGCACTCAAAGGGTTTGCTACGTTCATGTACTGTTATAACGTGATCTTTGAGTTTAACTTTATATCTAAATGATTTATCACACATTTTACATTCGAAGGGTTTAATACGATTATGGACTGTCATGGTGTGAGTTTTAAGAGAAGCCTTTTGTCCGAATGATTTGTGGCAAATTTCACATTCAAAGGGTTTTATTCGGGCATGTACTGTACTTTTGTGAATTTTAAGAGTTCCTTTTCTTCCGAAAGATTTGAGACAAATCTCACACTCAAAGAGTTTGCTACGATCATGTACTGTTATAACGTGATCTTTGAGTTGAACTTTATATCCAAATGATTTATCACACATTTTACATTCGAAGTGTTTACTCTGGTTATGTACTGCAATTATTTGAGATTTGAGGGTATTCTTAAGTCCGAATGATTTATGATAGATCTCATATTCTAATGGTTTGATTCGATCATGTATAATAAATATATTTTCATTTATACTACTGGACTGATTTTCGTTTTCTATTTTTAAATTAGGTTTCAAACTTTGAATCTCAGTTGTGCAGGCGGCTGTTGATAAAGAATTAATTTCAAGTTTAACATCTTTGCACTCAAAATCAATGATTATATTTTCATTTGTACTATTGGACTGATTTTCTTTTTCTATTGTCATATTAGGTTGCAGACTTTGATCCTCAGTTTTGCAAACGGATGTCTGTAACGTATTCAATTCAAGTTTAACATCTTTGCACTCAAAATCAATAATTATATTTCCAATTGTACTATTGGACTGATTTTCTTTTTCTATTGTCGTATTAGGTTGCAGACTTTGATCTTCAGTTTTGCAGGCGGATGTCCTTAACGAATTCAATTCAGTTTTAACATCTTTGTTCTCAAAATCATTGATTATATTTTCTTCTATGTCGTTGGACTGATTTTCGTTTTCCGTTTTTGAATCAAATTGCAAACTTTGATCTTCAGTTTTACAGACGGTTGTTGATGAACAATACAGTTCAGGTTTAACATCTTTACACTCGAAATCGATAAAAATTTTTTCATCCAACTCTTTATACATCATGGCTTGATTCATGTTATTTGTCTAAAATTAAAATTGTGACTTTAGTTTTTGATGACAATAAACAGAACATCAATTCAAATAATCATACTTACTGATAGTTCATATAATTGTAATTTTTCAACGTTTTTGACTTCACCAAAGTCCATCGAATCGAAATCATAATTTCCGCTTGCATCTGGCCAAGTATCGCTTGGTTCTTGCTTTACCCTGAAGAATAATCAAGTCTGATGAAGTGATTGTTTAAAAGATTATTTTAGTAATTATCAAAAAAGGTATACCTAAATGTATTCTCTCTGCTTTCCATCGAATCCATCACTGTTAATTTTACTGAGTTAAAAAGTAAAAGACTGAAACACACCCAAGTAAATTCTATTTTAGTAGTTCGTAGCAGCGGGCTTTTTATGTATTATAGGTAGTATGGGAAATTTAATCAACGCCACCTATTTTTTTTTGAAAAAGGTATTCACTGCAAATTTTTACGATATCGATTACGAGAAAATAATCAAGTTTCAATGCTTCCCGCAGTTAACACTGTATATCCACACTTTTTAATTTGTAAAAAAAATATATAAATTATGTATTTAATACATACACAATATAAAAGTTATAAACTTCTATCCACCGAGACATTCGGCTTCTCGCTAGCGACTGAACACATTACTGGTAAATTAGGTAGAGAACCCCTCTATTTTGGTAGCTTCTTAGGAATACCTTTCCCTCCACGATCGACTGGTCCTAGGCAGTAATATTAATTGAATAGGCTGTGAAGTAAAAAGAAACTCGCTTGACATCCAAACCACACAGATTGAAGACTTCGTTTATCCAGGTGTACAATTGGATTATACATACCTACGGGCTACACGCGGGAAAATGTACACATAAAATAGAAGTATGTATCTTATCCCACAATGGTGTACAATACATAACAATATTACACACGTTATATAGCAGGAACGAAGTTCAATTTTCGTATGTTAGCAGCTCGTAGAAAAATATGTAAGGCAGTTGCGTTAAGAAATTCCATTTAATTTTTAAAATTGAATTTAGTTAGTTAACTCTACTTCGTTATAACAATAGCGGTGAGTTTTTGACTCATAAAATTATTTTTACTTTGCCACTTGCAGATGTACATCATATTGAAAATGCTAATTGTAACATAAATTGTCAATATTGCTGCTTAAACTTAATTTTAAATAGTAAATTTGATGTGTAAAATTATTACAGATAGATCATTTATTGGTGAAAATTTAAGAGAGACAGATAGACACGAGTCGTAGATTTAACTTTGATGTCAAATAATTTTCATTTTAAATGAAAAAAGCATGAAAATATTTAAAGCCTCTGTAGTACAGTTACAAGATTAGATGATGCTAAGATTTCTAGATAGAAATTAATATACACTTAATTGTAGCTATTGTTGTAATTCCACCTTCGTCGATGCGCTCGTTAATATTTATGATGATGACCTCATTACAACAGTGTAAGCTATCAGCTAGATTGTGTTCGATAAACTTCCGCAAGCTAATTATAAAAAATGATCAGATTTTAGGGATTCACCTAATCAAAAATAATATAAATAATTAATTTTTTTTTTTTTTAATATTTTTGTATCAATTTTAACATAATTTATTGAAATGTTGAAATTTTTATTTTCTTTTATAAATTACATCGAGTGTGTTTTTAGTTAACATGTATAGTTACTGTAAAAACTTCTAATGAATTTTACCATTTTTACATAAACCATTCAGCCGCACGCATCGTTTAAAGTATATATGAACACGAAGAGCGATGTTATAGATAACGTTCATTACTCATGAAACTTCAAAGAAAACTGCATTCAGCTGCGTTTTTTAATTCATCACTTCCCACAATTTCTTTTTTTACTTCTCGCCTAGATTTCGAAGAATTTGATAATTTATTATCAATTTTCATCAATAATTATGCTAGTGAAATTACGTGTATTTTTTATTATTCAAAAACATTTCAGATAATTTTTCTGACCTATAAACGAATGATTTTAATAATAAAATCGAATAAAGCCAAATTTCATAATTTGTTGAATCGAATCTTGAAAAGAAAATTTGATTAAGAATCTTCGATCTAATCAATGATTGCAAAAATATATTCGTCATAGATAAATGAAGTTAAAGTGTTTTCCCACTTATAACAATCACGTCATGTTGTGCTATCTCACCAACCCGTTTTCATATAAAAGGTAAAACATCACCGCTGGCATTATAGTTTCGAGTGAATCTAGTGCTCAGAAAATTACTTCCTGCAAACATGAAAGCTATTCTGTTTCTCGCCGTCTGTTTGGCTGCCGTCGCTTCCATCAAAGCCAGTGAGTTTCCCTTTATTTAATAATTTTAGAATCACAAAAAACCAAGCACGAGGTGAAATCTATAAAAATGAACGATTTTTCAGGCGAAGCTGACAACGAGATCTCCACCTATGCCCCTTGCAACAATAACCAATTGAACGTCTGCTCGATCCTGTGCGGAAGAATAGGACATCGGTACTTCACCTGCGAGGATCTTGGCGGTCGCTATCAGTGCCACTGCTTCTCGCGTTCCGCCCAACCGCAATCGGACTCGCTGAAACTCTCGGTTAGTAAACTTGATTGTACCTTGGACGTGATTTTTTTAGTGATCATTAATAATAAATCGAAAAATTTATTTTAGGTCGAAGGTGACGTTACTCCTTCCGATAACGAGACGCCGAGGAGAGCTTTCCAGATGAAAGTATTGTAAGGGATGTGAATTCAGATAAATTATGCAACGGAAAATATTTGTAAAATTTGAATGTTAAAATTTTTAATCGATATATCGATTTTAAGATATAATTATGGAATAAATTGGGTTTTTAAGTACAAAAAAAGCATTTTTTAATCTTTATACTATGATCCATTATGCTATAAATAAAAATTATAAAATGAGTAAAACATCAACCAAATGTATCAATCTAAATGCATATTTTATTTCAATAACATTTTAAATACAACATAAACGATATTAAAATAATTAAAATATAAACTATTGCATAAAGTCATTAGTTTCATTCAATCAAAACATCTACAGACTTGTAGTTTCTTTAGTAAATATTTTAAAATTAGATAGGGATTGCACAAAACATCGGTGCGTCGCACTCTAAACAATTTCGTCGAATTTCATATATCGCTTATCTGATTAAGTTTACTTTTCTACTTATCAAGATTATGATACACTTTATTTATTATACAATAAATGCACTTGGACATCACAGTTAAAAGAAGTTAAACAAATCGACTAGATTTACAAAATAACATCTACTGATCTAGATAAAGGTAACTGATTTTCCTTTCTCTCAACCCTTGACAGAGGACGAAGTCGGCGTCGAGGGCGTCAGCAGAGATACGGTCGGGGGATTTTCTCGGACGTTCAATTGATAATCGCAGGTGGATTGCACCAGCGGCGGCATCCGTTGCTTTATGAGCATCTGACGCAGCAGCTGACATTCCTCGCGCATCGCCACGAGTTGCGCTCGCAGTATCGCGTTCTCGTGCTCCAACATCGTCGCTCTCAGAGCTATCTGCGAACAACAGCCAGAGAGTTTCGTATTGCTATTTTTAGAAAATTCGATATTCTCTCGAGGATTACCTGATCTTCCCTTATTCGGCGAGCGTCGCGGGATTTTTTCGCAGCCTCGTTGTTGCGCTTCCGCCTCTCGTAATATTTTTCGTCCTTTTGTTCGTCCGGTATGGGCGTTTTCTCGCTTCTGTGCCTCTTCGGTTGCTGAATACTCGAGATGACGGCGTTCTCGATGAACGCTGCAGCTGCAATGCAGGGAAAATGTCGCGATGATAACAGGGCCACTTTTTTTGTTCAAATTAATAATTTTACAGTTACAGGCGCTTAAAGTAGGCCCACTGAATTTATGCAGACCCTCTCACAACGAATTTTTTTGGTAAAAAAATTTTTTTTCTATACAAATAAATTTCTAACACCCGCCTCGGTAGCGCAGTAGGCAGCGCGTAAGTCTCATAATCTTAAGGTCGTGAGTTCGATCCTCACCTGGGGCATTTATTTTTGGCGTTTGCATAAAAAACAACGTGACATTGATTATTCAACAGATATTAGAATAATTATAATCGTAAAAAACAATTTTTATGTAATTTTAATCATTTTTAATTGCCTTAGACGTTCATTATCTGACATGAAATCGTAATCATAAGGTGGTTTCATTTAACGATAGTATTTTTTGCAAAATTAATGCTGTATTCGTATTTTCCAAAACATTATATCCCAAAATTGTATACCCTGAAAAAATTCTGCTAGGACTACTTCTAGAGGTAATGAAACTCTAAAAGTTGTTTTGAAAACATTTCTTATTGCGAACCCACTGCGCCGGTATGAAGGCAACCCGTCGTACAGAGATGTAGGTTTGTAACGCCGCACAAATGCCAATAACGAGATGTGTTAATAGCGAGAGGAAAATATGAAAAATTATTCTACAATATAATAATTAATGAAATTCGTGTTGATTTTGATCTAAAATGCAAAAGTAAATGCCCCAGGTGAGGATCGAACTCACGACCTTAAGATTATGAGACTTACGCGCTGCCTACTGCGCTACCGAGGCGGTTAATGGGCAATTAATTTGTCTCGAAAAAATTTTTGATCAAAAAAATGAATCTTTATCCAAAAAAAATTCGTTTGTCTAGGGTCAGGGCAAAAATAATGCCCCGGGTGAGGATCGAACTCACGACCTTAAGATTATGAGACTTACGCGCTGCCTACTGCGCTACCGAGGCCGGTGCTAACAAGGCTCATTTAGCCCTATTTGAAGGGCAGTTACGTACAAGTAGTAATTTTGTTAAAAAATTAATCGTATTTTTAGCATTGATACACTTGTCAAAAGTTATTTTGACGGCAATAATTACCAATTGAGTTTTACAATCAGAACAAACTATTATTCATGTTAAATTTTTATAATATTATAGAGTTTAATTATTCTTAAATTTAATCGTGTTTAATTTTTTCATTTACGAATTCATTTATGTTCTAATAATAAAATCAAGACAAGTTTTGCCATAACTTTTTCTAGTCAGCTTGAACATCAACGTATTTAGCTATTTGGAAACATCTCTTCATTGATGATGCCCTAATACTCGCGTAGATCAAATTTCTTAATGACGATTACAGAAGCATACAGTGGGCCTACTGTGGAATTTTGAAGATTCCAAGAAGAGAAAATACTCCTATGCGAATCATGCGTTCCTGATACATTTGTCCCCTGAATAATCTCGGCTCGCTCCACCAATATTTCGAGGATTGAGTTTATACAAACAAGAAGGTCACACGCGATCCGGAACGCAGAATTCTATAAATACTCGTACTTTTTTTTTCTTGAGGGGGGAGACCTCAAAAAATATGCGGAGAAGTGTTCCGAGTCTCTTATAGTCTGCTTATATGTGTTCAATCTTTGTAATGTACTCTGTTAGAAATAGCAAATACGCCAGCGTGTTACGTGGTTAACATTAATATTATTTCAATAAATGACAAAATAAATTTCACTCAGATTTTAATAGTTGATTTAGACTTGCTATAGTAAACAATAAAATTTTATAATGAATTCTCAACCTGACTATATTTTAGACTTTAAAAAGATCTGGGTGAAAAAAGGTTACTGAAATTTAATTAATACAGCTCTCCTGTAACAAACTAGGTACTCAAGCATAAAAAAATTACAAAAAAGAAAATAAATTATCTCAGAACCTTGTAAAAATTACAGATTAGATTGTTGATATTATTATAATATCGACTGTCAGCTTGTTGAAATAATTCAGTACAGGCTAGATTTTCAGATCGATAAATTTACATTTCGTATGGGTTTATTCACGGCAAAGAAGTAACAGAATTTTAGAATATTTTTACTTGTAAAAAAATGTCCGTGAAAATAACGTATAACAAAAATAAAACTGCGATTAGATGCTGCAAAATTTTAATCAATGGTGGAAAAGTGACGAAAGGTTATTCAACATAATGTGTCAAATCGTACCTCTTAAATTAAACTACTTTGTTAAGATTAGAAAATACCATAGATTGTTAAAAAAAAATATTGATTGCATAGCGGTTACCTGCATTAGCATTTGTGAAAGAAGGGCATAAAGCAACCGTCGGGATGAGCGGTTGCACACTGCTTAGCAGAGGTGGTTGAAATAGGCCACTCAGGGTGAATGAGGTTGACGATGAAAGTGGCGATAAAGGCATGTCACCCCTACTCAGCATGGTCCTCGATGCTACCATCTTCGATTCGCTCGGGTTTAAATCTGAGTGAGGACGAGTACCATACATTGGATTATCTAAAATATGAAAAATTTGGTCATTTTCTATGAAGTTTTCATGGATTATGCACCGAAAATTCAGTAGATAAATGAACAAAATCTATGAGGTGTAAAAAGTATGCTATTGATAAAAATGACACGTTCACTAATACATTGAAACTATGTCCCTTAACATTGATATTGTAAAATAAAATTTACAAATAACTAAATATAAAAAAGATATAAAAAATTTTCGATTTATAAGGAAAGTTAATCAACCAATATCAATTTTCTGGTGAAGTGTGATTTCCGTCGCAATGCATTTTTGACTAACTTCTATGTATAAGAACTATTCATAAAAAATTGTAATGTTAGTAGTCGTTAAACTTGTTCTTTTTAAAAATCATTAACTTCTTCTATGCTACGAAAGAGTAATAGTAAAAGTAAACTCTTCTTCAATCTTAAACTATCGCTAAAAGAATTTACTTTTCATAAAATTCACTGATACGCGAACTTGAAATAGTGGTAAAAATAAATAAATATTCCATTATTAGTTCACATAATCTTAAAAATTGTTTTTATATACGAGAAGTTCATTATAATAATTTTTCAATCTTTTACCAATCTTGAACCAAAAATATTTGATTTCTCATTTTCCGCAGGCACCCGAAAGCTCGCTCTACATCCGCGTTGAAATTTCCGCGAAAAAAAAAGATTCCTCCACCGTGACAATGCTCCCTGATCGGGAACATTGCCGTGACCAGGATTCGAACCTGGGTTACTACGGCCACAACGTAGGGTCCTAACCACTAGACGATCACGGCTACTGGAGGAGATACTTCGAGCTCTCTAAATCCCCAACACAATCTAAAATATTGACCGACTTACGCGCCGGAGCGCGACCACACCTAGGCCAATTTTTTCTAGATCGGCGGGTGAGGCCCGTGGTGGGGAAAGTCGCGCCGAAACGCCTTTCACCGGAGTCGAGCGCGCGCGCGCTATCGGTGCGAAAAATTTGTGAGATGATAAAGTGGATTTCTCTAGAGCTGCTAAAACTACTACCGCGGCTGGTCTGTGGTTCGGTATTAATTTTCTCAAGAGGAGATGTAAAGAAATTTTCATCTGGAAAAGGAAGAAAAATATTTAAGATCGTATGAAGTGGACGATATGCTATCAAAGTAAGGCTAGCAATTTTCATTTATGCATTGTTCGGTGGAAAATGATGAAAAATGAACTACAGTTTTATGTTAAACTTTTAATATATTGAATTTAAATAGAGATAAACGTAAATTTGTATCGCGACTTATCACGTTCAAATTTGGAGGTTTATTTATCATACAGCACATTGAGCACGATTACATTTCGTCAACACATACAATCTACTTAATGATTGCTCGAAAATCTGGCATTTACATAAAAAAGAAATTCCAGCGGCTGACGAAAAATTGAGAATTTTGTTTTGTGTGGTTTTCGATTGAAATAAAGTGGCTATACAGAAAATTTTCAAACAAGGTTTATATTTAATTTTACTGAAGTCCAGTAAAGTTGAGCGCTCGTAGCAACGCTCAACACTAATAATAGCGTGATACCAAAAATTAAGGATTTAAAATGTATTAAAATGAATGGCCATTGGCCACTTATTGGCTAGTTTTTGGCGATTTTCCTGTTACAATTATGTTATAAATTTTAAACACATTTTCAATGACATGCATATAACAATTGAATTGTTTCAAGAAATATAAACTGCAGTTTACGACCACTTCAAAAATGATAATAATTTGAGCCTCGACCACTAGATGGCGAGCATCTTAATATATGTAAATCTGCAAGTGGCAAAGTCAAGTTAATTGTATTTAGACGCGAGTATTCTTTAAGTAGGTAATCAAAGAGTTCTCCGTTATTTATTATCAATTATTGTGCGTAAATTCTATGCTCACTTTAGTTCATGCTTGGTATTCTAAATTTCATTATACGGAAATAAATTGAACTCTGCGGAAAGGCAACAGTAAGAAAAAAAAAAGATCAATGAAAATCTTTTACATACCTGATTGAGACGATAAAAATCCGTTGTAGTTTCTCAACAAATGCAGAGTGGAGAATACATCCGTAAAATTGGCATCGGCTATTCCGGATGTACTTGGCGATTCCATTAATTTGACCTTTTTATCCAAATCATTTGATCCAAAAGTAAATCAATAACTTTTTAATCATTTTTTGCTTACGTCGCTTATGAAAAAAAAAAAAAAAAGTTGAAAGTAATACTAATTTCAAGTAGATTATTCAGAGTCAGTTTCGAAATAAGCTTCGCATAAAGACAGAAATATTCGAAAATATTTTGAAAATCGTTATTATTTTGCAGAGAAACACATTGTCCACCTTTATTCTCGTTGCCAAAATAATAACAAAAACTAATAACTGCACTCGATCGCGCTCGAGTCGCGCGTCATCGTCGTCATCGTCGACATCGCACTCGCTCGTCTTTCTTAGATAACTATTTCACCGCATTATGTATATCGCGGGAGGCTACCGCGCTCCAACAACTAATTTCGCGCAACAAAGCTCGCGTCGTCCATCGTCCTCCGCGAGAGCTTTTCGCGCAGCTTTTGCCGTGCTGTTATGGGTGTCCGCCTACCTGCGCAAGCGCCCTGCGACTCTGCCACTGACGTAAGAACCGCCCACGATCCATAAGGGCGAAAAAACTCGTTCACTCGTGTCACACGTATACGCCATCGTTCGTCGAGAGGAAGGAAGGGATGGATAGGCTGAAATCCACCCACTCTCGAAGAGATAAGCCACCGCAACGAGCCGCGAGTTGCGCGACGTTATCCAAGCTCTCGCGCGGGCGTTGCAGGGAGGCTACCCCGTTCGTGCGTATATAACGCGACGTCTAGTATTTACAACAAAAACGTCCAAAGTCACGATGAATAATTTATCGAGGCGATAATTTAGTTTTTACACTCGTTGGAGCTCGCGCGGCGCAACGACGCGTCACAATCGCTTGCTCCAGATCGCGGAAAGAAGAAATAAATAAATACGCGACAACTTCCGCGATGGATTACTGCGTAGCTGCATGGCGCGTATTATGGCATTAATAAGAAATGTTTACTGCTGAACAGCACTGAATGATTTTATTTTTATTAACTTTAAATTTAGTAGATTGCATTTTAATATACTCCTTCAACAAAGAAACATTTAAAGCATACGCGATACACGTGTTCTCCTCGACCCATCACCCTTACGATCAAATCCTGAAATATTTAACGGCATATTAGCTCGAAAAATGACGGTGTTTTGACCCCGATGTACATTTATGAACAAAGGGTATGTAAGAAGGGCAACGTAGAAGGGGTTGCATATTGTATTTATAACGCGTCGAGTTTATATCAATGAACACCTGAGCGATGATGAGCGCAGTTCCGACCCCATCAGACACCACAGACAGACTTTGTAATTATTTTTTTTAGTCTTTGAATCGTAAACTTTGTTTTATAAACTGAAGAGGTAGTTATTGTTATCGAAGCAAATCGATAAGGAATTAGATATCGAATTAAAATGATGTAAAAGATTGTTGTATTGTTCATACAAGACCAACATTTTCGCAGCGGCTTTAACATCGGCCAGGGGGAACTTTGGTGCTTTATTTCATATTTTTATTGCTTGTTGTGAGCTTACATTGGGCCGATTTTCATACATATTGTGGCATGTATGAATATTATTTTATTTATTATTTGTGACAATTTGAATTACAATGATATGAAGATGTATACTTAGCTTTTGTTGCTGTTCAGATGACTCTTTCCGCTAATCACACACACTGACCGCTTTTATTTATTAAGGAAAAGGTGATTCAAAAAAGGACAGAGAACCAGGATATCGATTCTCGCTCATTGATTCGCGCCCGTAGTATATTTGCTGTAGTATTCCTGGTTATTTTGTAATAACAATAAACAAATATTTCAATACGTTTTCTCGTACATTTTCGAATATCTGAAAATTAGCTACATGGACTTGGGAGTTCCTTGATAAACATAAATAACTTGTACACTTGTGAAATATCTCACGGGTCCATGCGGCTCGGACAACTCGATAAAGGCGCTCAAATCGACAGGCTAGTCGCGCGTGTTGGCGGTTTGCGTGAGCGTAGGCGCTTCGATGGTTTTTGAAATTTTGAAATTTTCGTAGCCCATATTTTAGGCGTCATTATGGAATAAATTTATGAAAATAATTTTAACGATGAAGTTGAATCATCGTGTATATCAGATAAAGCTCCTAGGGATAGCAATTAAAATTAAAAAATACTTAATCTATGCTGCTAGTCATTTAAATTGATATCTTTTAAATTGATAATACACAGACGATTTGTATAAATTCATCAGTTGTATTCTATGTTCCCAATGACTCAATGACGCCGCTTAAATAAGTCGGCACGATCTTGACTTGGAGACATCGATGCGACTCCGATCATGTTTTCCCCCCTTTTCAGTTTCACACATGATACACCTACAAACGCACATGACCTCGCGCATTAAGAATAAGAAATTTGACCAAGAAACGTCCGAATTACGATACAAATCTTAAATGCGCATCATCGGAGCGAAATTACGACCCAGCCGCACAACACGATAAATGCCTCCTGTCGCGCGCGCGAGCACACGACAATCGCAGCTTTCTATACGTTTACGAGCTACCTATAAATTATATATTACACGCGTACATCACGCGAGTATGCGCATGTATATCGCGGTGCTTTTGCGCGAGAGGGTACTAACGGCGGCGGGGGACGAGCCGCCCACTAATAGTTCGAAACGCGACGCGCTTATGTGTCATGGGCTTGATATTACTGCACATGCGATAATGATTATGCGACGAATTAACCTTCGCTTTAACCCCGCGACGTGAGCTGCTCCGCTCACGGAATATTATTATATACATCGGGTTTGCTCGAGCAATTATTGTATCGCCCTACATATATATCGTTCGGGTTTACCCTTTACAAATGTGCCACCTCGTTTCGCGTGTATAATTGCCCGCGTATATGTATACACACGATACATCCCGGCGAGCGATCATCGCGCTCGACTTACGTACGTTATTGTTCCGAGCGCGCTGTGTCCTTCGTGGCCTATAATTATTATTATTATTATTATTATTCACGAGGTTCGTGCCAGTGCGCGGCCGAAGACAACACGAGTTTTGATACTTGTGCTTACTGCCTGCTCGATTTTCAATACGAAGATGACGACGACGATGCCCTATAATAATCGCATGTCTCGAGAGACTTTGCGAGAAATTTCGTGACACGCGAAAAACAATAATGATCGTGACCCGCTAATTAAACGCAGATTCGCACAAAGATGCGCAGACGGTTTATGCTACAAGTTGCGTCCATAAAAATCGAGCTGGGGGTGGATGTGTAGAGGGGGATGACACAGGTGTGGAGCGCGCGACGTCAAAAAATTATGTTTGCTTACATTATATGGCGTGTAACGCGGCTCTCGCGATCCCGCAAAAAGTAATTGGCAGGTTGGGTAACGATTGCCCCGCTCGTAAAAAAAAGGGCAGAAGCTTTGCGCCCAGTTATTCAGTCGTGACATTTTGTTTTCAGTGAACAATTTCGCAATCTGCTGGTTCGGTTACCCCTAAAAAGCTTGCGTGGTCGTAAGGATCGATTTTATTAATAATAGTTTTTGTAACAACCATTTATTTTTTTCGAATGACATCACTTTTAACATCAACAGTTTTATTTTAATTAAAATAATTTTTTAATCACTAAATCTATTTATGTTACACGCTAGTGCATAAAATCATTCAATAATCACAGGGTAAAAAAGGTATGATCAATGTTTCACCCAGTGATTGAATAGAGCGATTGAATGAGTCTAAACGACGAGAATCGATTATTCCTTAAAAATGTTTACAATCATTGATGAAATGAAATTAGAAAAAGTGCCGCCTCCACGCAATCTTTTATTTGCCACTTATGTAATTTGAAAATCTTGAAAATACAATTTTTGATTGATAAAAGAAAAAACAATTATGAGAGCTTTTACTACTTTCAAAAAAATGTAGAAAACTCGCATGTCTGCCCGTGAGTTAATTCGGAATTGCGATATTATTACGTGACGTTTACCAAAAATCCAGTTCCAAACAAAATGTGAAAAAATTTCTCGATTTTGGTTGATATATATGTACAATTGTCAATCATCATTTCTTCTCACGAGTGTGCCATGCGCTATCATTTCAACTTTTATGGATCGCCCATTGGTGTTTCAACAAAACTGACTTATGTCTAAACTTCTTTTCGCACTTGAGGCATGCCTAATCTATACGACCTTCATAGACTGTCTTTTGGTGGGAGAGCAAATGTAGTTTCTGTCCAAATTTTTTTTCACATTTGTCACATGCGAAATCTTTGCGACATTCGTGTATTGTCCTTTGGTGTTTGAGCAAATTCGATACATATCCAAATTTCTTCGCACAGTGATTACATACGTAATCTTTGCGACCGTCATGTACTGCCCTTTGGTGCTGTAACATATCTGAGTTACTTATAAATTTATTCTCACACTTGTCGCATGCGAAATCTTTGCGACCTTCGTGGACTGTTTTTTGGTGGAAGAACAAATGCGATTTGTCTCTAAATTTATTTTCGCACTTGTCGCATGCGAAATCTTTGCGACCTTCGTGAATTATCTTTTGGTGCCGAAACAAATGGGATTTTACTCCGAATTTTTTCCCACATTCGTCACATGCGAAATCTTTGCGACCTTCGTGAACTATCTTTTGGTGTAAAACTAAATTATGTTTTGCTCCATAACTTTTCTCACATTTATCACATGAGTAGTCTTTCTGACCTTCGTGTATCGTCTTCAAGTGGAGTAGCAAAGTCGATTCGTATCCAAATTTTTTTTCGCAATTATCGCAAGCGAAATCTTTGCGAACTTCATGGATTGTCTTGTGACGAATCATCCTCCATTTTTTTCCAAATTTTTTTCCGCACTCGTCACATACGAAATCTTTGTGGCCCTTGTGTATCGTCCCTTGGTGCTTTAACAAGTCTGATTTATATCCGAATTTCTCGTCGCACTTAATGCATGCGAAATCTTTGCGATCTTCATGTAATATTTTTTGGTGTTTAATCAAATAGCCTCGTTCTCCAAATGACTTCTCGTTCTTGGCCCATGAGTAATCTTTCCGACTTTTGTGTTCTGTCCTTTCGTGTTTCAACAAATCTGACTTACGTCCAAATTTATTTTTGCAATTGTCACATGCATAATCTCTGCGACCTTCATGGACTGTATTTTGGTGCTCGATCCAATCTGATTTTTTTTCAAATTTCTTCTCACGCCTATCACAGGAGAAATTTTTGCGACCCTCATGGACTCTCTTCACGTGTGTTAGTAAACTCTGCTTACTTGCAAATCTCTTGGCGCACTTTTCGCATAAGTAATCTTTGAAAACTTCGTGGAATATTTTTTTGTGCTTGAGTAAAGTTGACTTATTTTCAAAATTCCTCTCGCACTTGTTGCACGAGAAATCTTGTCGATCTTTGTGTACTAATTTTTGGTGCGTGAACAAACTCGTTTTTTTCACAAATTTTTTCTCGCACTCATCGCATGTAAAATCTTTCCGGTCTTTGTATTTTTGTGTATTTTGTGTATTTTTTATGTAGTTTGTGTCGTCTGAAACAACATTGTCATGTTTACTTGAAATATAATATGATACAACTTCCTCGAGTTTCTTATCAATTTTATCCATTTCAGTGCTGGAATCAAACGATGTATCATTCTATTTGGTACTACGGAAACTGAATTAGTACAATTTATCTTTTTGTTTATGGGCTTGTTCCACCGAAAAAGACAACATTCAAATTAATTTGTTTTTAACTACAAAAACTTGATCTTCGAGTGACAATTTCAAAATTGTTTATGATCATATTGTTTACAATTAAGGTACCGATTTATCTGTTAATACATGGTTTTTACAACATCCGAAACAATTTTAAATTCCAACTTGGCGACGATTCCTTCGGAGAAATTTTCTTGCCTAGTAAAATTAAGTATTTCAAAAGAGCTTCCTATAAAATCGACTGATATCAAAAAAGTGAAAGTAACCTTCTGTCGTTGTCACTTTATCATGGTGTTAAAAATAACGAAAAAATAGTAAGCAGAGTTTTCACAATAGAAATTTGAATTTAGGCTTAGACGTATTAGAATTTCGCTGGTAAACTTCGGGTATACCACTTTTGAAGGAGCATGATGAAATTACGAATAAGTGAAAGTATTCTCTGAAACATCTTTCAGGTAGCGCCTAAAGATAATTCGCGCTCGTGCGTGTTTACCTATGATTTGCTCTATGTCAAACGACACGTCTGCTTGTTTGTATCTCTTTCAGTTTGGAGCCTCTTATTTTTTAAATTCTCTCAATCGAGGATTACAGCAAGCCAATAAGTGTGAATAATATAACATCGTACATAAGTGATTGTGTGTGTGAGTGCACAGAAAAATGTCTAAGCCATACAACAGAAGTTACGTTTACGATAACTTTGGAAACCCAGTCGGCAATTGTCGATTCCCCCATCAGCCTTATCAGAAAACAAGTTACGCTTACGATAACTTTAGAAACCCAGTCGGCAATCGGCAATTGCGCAATCAGCCCTATCGTAGTAATCGAGATCCGAACTCGTTTAACGAGTACCGGGGTCCACTTTTGCACTGCATCTGTGAGAGGTCCGGCAACGACGACGTTTATTCGGTGAAGTCGTTATTTTCTCCGAGCCGCGAGGGATATCAGCCGGTGCAAATCGACGCTCAGGACGATTTCGGCCGGACGGCGTTACACTTGGCCGTTTACAACAAACTCGAGAGGATAACGGAATTTTTGCTGAGTCGCGGCGCGAATCCGAACTTGGCCAACGACAAAGGGGAGACTCCGCTGCACGTCATTTGCCGCATCAACAGTGATCGGTTGGATTACATGCAATTCTATGAACAAGAAAAACGTATCATCGAGTTGCTGCTGGGACGAGGCGCTGATCCGAATGCGGCCGACGAGGATGGATTCACCCCTCTGCACGTGGTTTGCCAGAAAAAATGCGACGACTATTACGAAAGGAGATCGTGTATGAACGATAATGCGTACCGCAACTACCTAAGCGTGATCGAATCGATGCTGAGGCATGGTGCCGATCCGACCCTGGCCAATGTCGAGGGATGGACGCCTCTGCATCTTATTTGCAAAGGATACGGCGACGATCGTCAGTTGGCGGAGACGTTGTTCGAGCTCTGCGACCAAAGGTATCGGCCGTTTCTGCTCGACGCTCGAGACGCCATGGGCGAGACGCCACTTCACTTTGCCCTGCGCGATTCCAACGAACAGCTGATCCAGTGGCTGCTGCGGAGAGGGGCCAATAGGAATTTGGCTAATGCGAAAGGAGAGACTCCGCTACACGTCGTTTGCCAGAGACCCTTCGAAGCTGTCGGCTGGGCGAGGTGGATAATGGCGATCAGGAGCGACGACGACGACAGACATCCGCGAGTACGGATCGACGCCCGGGATAACTCGAACAATGCACCGCTGCACATAGCTGCTAGCCACGGCTACGTATATTTGGTCGATTTTCTGTTGGACAACGGCGCAAATCCTACTTTAGCCAACGATAAAGGAGACACTCCGCTGCACTTGATTTGCTGGAAAAAATGCCTCGACAATTACGCGAGGAGCATGACGATTAGAAGACGGAATCCGCTGCCGGTGAACTTGGATACGTACCGCAACTACCAAAGCGTGATCGAGTCGATGCTGAGACGAGGCGCCGATCCGAGCCTGGCCAATGCCGAGGGATCGACGCCTCTGCACCTAATTTGCAAAGGATATGGCGACGATCGTCAGTTGGCAGAGATGTTGTTCGAGCTCTGCGACCAAAGGTATCGGCCGTTTCCGGTCGACGCTCGGGACGGCAACGGCGAGACGGCGCTGCATTTGGCCACCAACCGATTAGGCAATAATAAATTAGTCGATTTTCTGTTGAGAAGAGGTGCCGATCAGAACGCAGTCAACGATAAAGGAGAGACTCCTCTGCACATCATTTGCCGAAGAGGCGATCTCCAAATGCTGCGGCTATTTTTCGAAATCAACCAACAAGTCGAAAGGGTCGTACAGGTTGATGCGAAGGACACATTGGGCCGGACACCTCTTCAATGGGCCGTGGCGAATTTTAAGCTTGACATGATAGACTTACTTTTGGATCGTGGTGCCGATCTGTCCAGCTTCGTTTTTCCCATCGAGCGTCATTTCTACGAGAGATTCGGAACGGACGACAAAGCACGGTCTATGATTAAAGCGGAACTAGTCCCTGGCATTATGATGGTCGTGGAACATCTCCAGAGCAAAGGATACGAATTGGAACTAAGCGACGCCGTGCATATCATGTCGTTGTTCGCCGAGTACGAATTACCATTTACCGAGTCGACGGATCTTGACAAACGTTGGTACGACGACGAGGAATTAGTGATCAAGTCACAAAAGATAATGGTGAATCCTAGTCTGTCGCTGCGCGACCTGATCCAGCTTCAACCCAAAGAGGCGGCTAAACAGCTCACGTACGTGGACTACTTCGAGTTCATGTGCTCGACAGGTTTAGAGGATTTGATTACTACGGACTTGAGGCACTTTCGGGCTTGCGTCGATTATCTGTGCGAGAAACTGTCGAGCAAATTTTTCCGGAGCTGGGCGCTGCAACCGTTCCAGAAATTGATTCACTATCGGCTGCCGATTGAGATCTGTGAAATTATTATCGAGACACTGACGAACAAAGATTTATGTCACATTTGCTTGGTGGCTGAAGGTCAAACCGTTGATTTTTAATTTCTCCGGTGTTAATGGTGTACATTTTTCATGTAATTAAAATCAATAAATTCGAAAAAAAATGTAACCTTTTACAACGCAAATATTACGATGATAGGATATAAGGCTTTATTCTTTTCCATAAAGACATTGAATACTAAAATCTGCCACTTTGTGTATTAAAAATCACCAACCATATCGACCCTCAAATTATTACCATAGATCAATTAGTATATCGACTTCCAACTCATTAACATAAATGAATTAATACATGGATTGTCTCTTTTACCATGAACACTCTTATCATTTTAATTAATTTTTTGTTGCAATTATAATAAAATAGAATCAAAATACTTAAACTTCGTCTAAGAAATCAAATCACAGAATTATAATCATTACAAAAATTATCTTGGCAGATAGTAAGAACGAATATTTAATAATCACTTAAATAAACTTCAAATCTTTTTCTTACTTCACGGACTCGTAAAGTAAAGAATTAATCCATACCAACGATTGAACAATTTCTCATTAATCTAATAAATTTTTCTTTATAAATTGAAAATGGTTTATTTTAATAAAGAAGATTATTAGTTTATTCGCATATAACCGGAACACGCAATTTTGGATTTTTTTTCGTTCAAAATAATTCTGAACATGGCAATTTCATCACTGTAAAATAAACCAACAAAAGCATAAGTGATTCTACGGAAAAAATGTTAACAAAATACGTTTTTCAGAAGATTCCCAGACATACATTTTTTTCTCAATTGTAAAACATTCAAGTAGCTTAATATGAAAATAAATGCGTGAGTGTTTATTTTTTCTGATGCCTTAAATTCTTCAAAGGAAATTCCTTGTGATAGTCCTTTTTGGAACTCTGAGCTCGATACACTACTCGTGAAGAAAAGGTATATAACTTGGATTACTTGGGCTACTTGGGTCATGTAATAATGAGTCTTTTATTGTGCAGGGCTGAGAAACGACCGACGGAGCTTGAAATTGTACCAGCGGCTGAAAACCCTCGACACGTTAAGCGGCGTGTGCTTCCTAAAAGGTGATAAATTATCAAATATAATAGCTTCTATTAACGACACTCAATCGGACATCTTAAAAATAATTTTCATTATACGACAGGGACTGGCCAAGGTCCATCATTTTCAAGGACGATGACATATGCGTGTCCACGATGAAGGAGGAAACTGTGAAAGGGGTCATCGACATTGACTCTTACCTGATCATGTCGACGACTATAAGGAGCTACAACGACATGGCTGTCCTCACGATTTTAAACGAAAAATTGTTCTACAAGAATTGCGAGAACGTTAAGGCACTGAAGGTTCTGGCCGATCACGTGTCCAAGATGACAACAAATAAAAAACTTTATGGAGGCCTTCAATTCGTAGAGGGACATTTAGCAAATTACGGCGACGACCAGATACATGTTGTATTTGCCGTAGACGAAAGAGCTGCGAATCATAATAGAATTTTGCCCAATTACATGAAATTTTATGTAAACAAGGTAGAAAAATATGATGAAATTGAGCAACTTCAACTATGATTAATAATTCATGTTCAAATTATAGGTTTTCATCCCTGCGATCAAGAGCTTGCCTAAGAATACGGAAACGGTCTTGCAATTCAGCGACACAAAACCGAAAATTCACGTGTTCCATTCCGAAATAGAGGCCTTTGATAAGGAGCTGGAGAAAAGAACGAGAGGCTACATTAATGGCGATCAATGGCTCTTACAGATTTTCTTTTATAAAGCACATCACAATATGAAAAGCAATGTTAGTAATGCAGCAGTCCATTTTTCATTACATATCAATAATATACGAATTTGCCCGAAAAATGGAGGAAAACGATCTCTAATATACTGTTTCTTTACAGAAATCTATTGGGCTCAAAGAAATCCAGCAGTCTATTAAAAAGGACCCTCAGGATATATTATTTATACAAGTACACACGGGATGTGTAATTAGCCACGAGAACAATTGCGTGCTCTTCGATTATGACCGCATTTAGGAGGTGAGCTTTTTTGGATTACTTGGATTACTTGGATTACTTGGGTTACTTGGGTTACTTGGGGTTACTTGGGGGTGGTTACTCATGTGGAAAATTTCAATTCCAGATTTTCCAGAACAAGGACATTTGCCAAAACAATTCTTATTTCATCAATAAGATTGGCCACTTTTTTGCCAATTCGGCACTTGCTAATTTTCCACAAATTAGTAATATTATTACATATGAGCCTCAGCAACATAGGATCGAGAAAAATCTCTATAAACGCAAAATGATTGCGCTTTTCATGACGAACGGTCTGCATGGGAAGAAATTGGATAACATGCGCCGAGATATAACCATTCTTCGCTCGAAGTTACTATCTTTTCTAGATTCCATCCAAACTAATCCAACGACTCGAATCGAAATTGTCGAAACCTTTTCTGTTCGAGACATAAATAAAGCCAAGTTTCCTACTATTTATGACTCGAGCAATAAATCCTGCGTTCAGTACTCCACCATCATTTTAGGCCTTGTACGCTTTTTGCAGTCTACAGGCGCAATGGTGAAAATTCAAGGATGGTCCAAGTACGTTGGTCGGTCTATGCAACAAAATATACAGTTTCTCCAGGTAATGTGATGAATAATATTTTATTCGTGGACGTTGTGTGTTAGTAGCCTAAACTTTGATTGGCTCTTGTGTTTTTCCAGAACCAATTCGTACAGTTGAAGCGACCACCAACGCGCTCTGAGGTTGACAGAGCGTACAAATTAATCGAGCAAACAATTGCCTTTGTGGATGGACGATACACGAGGAAAACCCCGAGGGTTGATTTGGCTTACCTCCAATCGATTAGGCAGAAAGAAAATGGGTTTTTCGACCTATATCGACCTGATATACCAAGCCTGGACAACAAATTCGAAAAGTCGCCAGACTATTTTAAAATCACCCCTTACGATAAAACAAGTTATTCTACCTATTTTGAGCTTATATATCGTTCTTTAAAAAAATCACCACTCGCAAATGTTGACGATATTTCAAGGATCGGGTTATTGTTCGAGTTTATGGCAAAAGCCAGACACTTTCTCATTTACTCGACCTACCCTGACAATGACCAGAATCTGGAGGGATTTTTTGCGAGTGTTGAGGAGCACGTCGTACCGTTGTAGCGTTAGGTTAGGTGGGGAAAAATAAATAAAAGAAAGAAAACTTGAGCTACTAAATAAATGTCGAGTTGATTATTAATTAAATTATAATTGTATGGTGTAATTTTGAAGGGCGCCACTGCATGAGACGGCATGCAGACCGTCGTGATAATTTTCTTGTATTCGTTTTCCGCGAGTTCGCGTCGACCGGCTCGGCTCGTCGGCAAGATGTGATTTTCCCCGGGTGCGAGTAAATAAACGTACGCGACGGACGCGGCGACTCGACGGTGAAATTACGGCTTAAAAACTACCTTGCGCAAGGATCTTCGGCACGTCGCTGGGTCGTCGTCGTCGTCTCGTCTCGGCGTCGTGATGATGGCCGCTGATGGTGTCGATGATTTTATGGCACAAAACTTCACTTGGACTCGTCAGTCCAAGTGGATGGTTTTTAACTCGTCGAGCACACACACACAATATATTTGCAAAACGGCAAATTCGGCGTTCGGCTTCGTTCGAGGTTAGTCGCCTCGTTTCGCTTCTCGTGGCACGAGAGATTCTGCGATCTTTTTCGCTGCTCGATAGATCGCAGCGTCGCGCGCGCCTCTCTTGGCGCTGCGTGTCGTGATTCGGAGGCACGTGTCGTTGCCTGCTCGTCACGTCGTGTGTGTACGCGCGTGTGAGTGTGCGTGTATCCTGCGTGTGCTCGACGCATGTGTGTGTGTGCGTCGCTTCGCCTCGTTGTCGTCCCGTCTCTGCTGCGTATGTGCGTGTCCATTGTATAATCTATTGTATACGCGCGAATGCCGGCTCGCGGGCCTCGTAAGTCGCCACTTGTAGCCAGTACATTAGATGTACTGCTACAATGTGACGGACCATAAGGCGGTCTATGATTCGTTCACCGACCCGAAACACGTAAGTTTTTTTTCTTTTACAGCTGGCTGAAATTACAACTAACTCTACTCATTGTCTTTCTTCCGTTAGCTTCTAGTCGTACTCATCAAAAGCACCATTTTTGGCGACCAAAAGGCGCTGCCACCAAGTGCTATGACCTTCATTAGAAATCACGTCAAGTATTGGCCGACCGTGTTTTTTAATGAAAATGTCAAGCCAACACAGTGGACAAAAATCGTCGAAACGAGGGAGGTTCGAAAAACCGTTGCATCCATCAATGCCAGCTGCATGCAACGAATGAACCTGGTGCAGTTCTCTGAGAAAAGAGTTACCGTGAAACCGGCGACACAAGTTGGAATGGTCGACCTGGAAACGGAGCAAGTATTTTCCTTTTATCGTGACGTAGCCCGTGAACGTGACCAACGTGATAAGGAAGCTCAAACTCTTGCTTGTACCGAATGCAAGCAAATTTTAATTGATGTTTTTTTACAATGCTATCACATACTAGTTTATTCGAGTGTATTGGATTAGCAACTACCTTTAATTCTTGATATTAAGCCTCAAATCTCATTCTCCAAGTATTTACAAAAGGGCCAGTCCCTCTCATAACAGAGAATAGATGTACTGCTATGTGGTCTTTAGATTTAAGCGGTCTTTTTAATACTTGAATTACTAGGGAATGTCCTTTTATGAGATTTTTTAAAAGCTTACTACACCCATGTTGCAAGGCAGGGCAACTGGCTAGACCTACAATCTTGTGCAATACAATATACACATTCCATGCCGGATCATCTATTGGTATAAGATCTCCAATCAAAACTCCAAAGTGAGCTGTGAATTGAAACTCAGAAGCTGACATACGTATGTAATCGTTTTATAAAAATTCTATAAAAATGTAATTAGAATCAATCAACGATCAAAAGAATTTCACAAAATATTCTCTAAAACGATTCGATGAAAAAAAAAAATTTGTTTCAAAATTAATATATGAGAAATTTAATGAAATGGACAACTTATCTCATGAAAGTAGCTTCGAAATAGTGTGATACAGTTCAAGTATATATCAACATTGATAAAATCGTCACTAAGCACTCGCTATAACTGTTGAATATTTCGTAAAAACAAACGAAATTATTACAAATCCACAAATTAAAGCATAAGATTAATTGACCATATCGACTGTAAAACTGTATAACAGTAAAACTCGAATGAAAACATATACTCTTATTCTCTTTGTTATTGTTATTACGAATGAAATTATCAAAACCAACTTTCAAAATTAAAATTGATTTTTGTTTTATAACTTGTATGCAAACAACCAAGCAAAATAAATTAAATATTTATAATACAACTTTAGAAGACAAAATGATTAGGGCCCGCCCTGGGCCCCAGGTACACGGTAATACATTTTTACAGTGATATTCGTTTTCAGCGACCCCAAAATTCCCCAAATAACGAGCTTCAACGAGATATGTTGAATATTCCCATAAAACTGCAGGAGACGAGGTATATAGGGCCCTCCCTGGGCCCCAGGTACATGGTAGAACATTTTCACAGTGATATTCGTTTTCAGCGACCCCAAAAACCCCCAAGTAACGAGCTTCAACGAGATATGTTGAATATTCCCATAAAACTGCAGGAGACGAGGTATATAGGGCCCGCCCTGGGCCCCAGGTACATGGTAGTACATTTTCGTTGTGATAGTCGTTTTCAGCGACCCCAAAAATCCCCGAGTGCAGAAATTAGACTCATTTTTACCGATATTTAGTGAAATACACATACTCAAAAAATGCTATGCGGTCCTCCCGCTAAAGAAGTTGACTTGAAACGATTCCTTAATGTTTTTTTGCGCTTTGTTTTATAGATTGGCAGATAGTGACCGATAATAGTTTAAAAATTTAAAAATTAAAAAAATTTTTTTTTCGGAATAACGTTTTTTTTATAAAACCATCCATAACTTTTAATTTTTTTAAGTTCTCTAGACCCCATTTTTAGCAAAAGTACATCGGTTCAAAAAAATATCAAAAATGTGTCCGTCCCGGACTTCATGGGTTAATTGTACAAGAAATATAGAATCACTTTAAAATTAAATTTTTTTTTATTGAACAATTTCTGACGTCTATTTGCATCATAAAAAATACTTATCTTAAGCACAATATCACAAAACATTTGATTTCAATAATATTTGCTTAAGTAATAATTACAAGTTGTATTATTTGAGTTACACGAAACATTTTTAGAAATAATTAAATGTTATTCAAATTACAACGAAAAAAAGATACAAGTGTACTTATTTACATAAAAATTCACATTTATCAGAACTATTGACTAAAAAACTTCTGTACAAATGAAATTAATCTTTTTTTAAGGGAGGATGGGTGATTGCGGCGCACATCGTTTACTCTGTTGGCAGGTGTCGTTTGCTCTAGATCACTTTCTTCGGTCTTCTCGCACATGCGAAACAAGTCTTCGTCTTTCATGTACCCAGCAATCGTTCGGCAGACAGTATATGGAAGATTCAGTTTACAATGATCCATCATGAACAGATCGGCGGCCAACAGTTCGAATTGCAGCCTCAACAGAACATTTGCTATGTGTTTTTTTACTGCTAATCTGGTAGAAAAATTTAGTGCTATTAAACGATAATCCTTAATTCTGCTGAAAATGGAGGAAGCATCGCGATAACTCATTTGGCAAATTTGTAAGAGCGAGACGTCTTTATTCACCATGATGCCTTTCATTTTCTCAACTTCTGGCATTATGCAGCAGATCTTGTAACCTTGAGTAACAAGATCAACCGACATCATAATTTGCCCATTAACTGATGATCTCAATTCTTCATGTTTTTTACGCAAGTAATCAACACTTTCTTGATCCAAATAAAAACCAAATCCTTCATAAATGGATAGGCAACACTCAGTACGCATGAGATTCTTTGTTTCACTCACTGATCTGTTGGATGAATCGTCGTCCACAATCAAACTTTTCATATCGCATCTTCGAAAAGATTTCAAAATTTTCAGTCGAGTGAAAACGTCCCAAGAAAATCCATTTGACGACAACAACCGAATCATCTCGGCCATGTAAAAAGTAATGGGATAATCATTCAATTCTGATGAAGTATAATCCGTGCTAAACGCAATATTCTCCCTCAAATTGTCAAGACTCGCACCTCGTTCCAAGAGTGACTTTGTCAGCTCATAGTCCAAAAGCGACACCGCCAATTCCAGAGGTGTGAAACCTCGAGCATTCCGTGTCTCGATATTTGCTCCTTTAGCGACGAGTAAGTCGACGATCTCATCGACTGGTCTTCTTTTTCTCTCTCCCTCTTCGTCTGTATTGTCGATACAAAATTCGTTACAGTCACACACACGCAGTCGCGCCAACGCATGAAGCGGAGTCGACTTATCTTTTTTTCTCAACTGATTTGGTTCCGCTCCGTTTTCCAACAGTACTTTCACGACATCCACTCGGCGGTATTTGCAGGCTATGTGCAGCGGCGAGCACGTGTACGAGTCGACATCGACGTCCACGCCTTGGCTTATGAATCGTTGCACCGCCTCGATATCGCCACTAAAACAGGCTCCGTGTAAATAAGTGAATCCATGATCGTCGCTATGATTTTTCTCGGAATTTTTCAGAAAAACACCAATGAGAGACTTGGTCACTGGGTCATCGTAAGCATGATATTTGCCTTTTTTGTATTGGAGATTGACGAAATAATGAATTGCAGACATTCCATCTATACATTTTTTATGAATATTTACCCCCATGTGCTCCTTTATAAATGTAAATAAGTTGGGAAGCTTCTCGTCCAATGCTATTTTGAATATCGTCGATGGTTTTACACTTTTTATCATATCTTTTAGTTCTATGATTTCTTCGAAATCCATTGGATTGGTATTTCTCCTGAACGTGCTCAATATGTGACTTATGTTTTCCTCTTTGGAAAAATTTGTTGTAAAATTATGTCTTGCCATGATAGATTTAGATTCTAGTAGTGAACACTTTTAACACGTGGTCGAACCTGATCACTCACCAACACTCGAGAAAAGTAAAAGTTGAAACGAAGATGTGAACAGCTTCACTAACTTGTACAGACTGATGCTTGTAATGCACATGTATGATGATACAGGATGTATTTTAGAAAGTATATTCGATGTTTCAAAAGTATCAGCCTCAAACACGTGCGTTGAGTGGGACGCATACGATGTCGCGCATCGGCTCTTGTCGAATGAATTTTTGAGTGCAGACAGGCATGTTGTTAGCGATAATTAAATAAAGCTGCAACAGAGGGCTAAAAATTCTTATTTCTACGAGGAAGCTTTTTGAAAATAAATTGGCAGCGGTTTTTTTTTCTGCAGCGAAGAAATCTATTAAAGCACTGGGTAAAACATTGTTTTCATACCAGTGGCCCGAAAATGACTACTTCCCCGCCGCTGCGCAAAGCAGGAAGAACGATTTTCGGCCCACTGTGTATGAAAAATAGTATACAGACCAATGCCGCGAAAAAAGAAACCCTTGGGCAGTGTCCGAGCTTTGAAATCGAGTCGATGCAAATGCAGAAACCGTCTGAAAAAATTTCTAGGCTAAAAGAACATAAGAACGATAATAGCAAGAAAAAATCTAAGAGCGAGCCTCATCTAAAAATACCCGAGAAAAAAAGTAAACTTGCGATATGAAAGGGGGGATTGACTTTATTCGTTTTGGTTGTCATGTTTTGTTTATTACCTTAGCTCTGATCTGTTCTCTTACTAACGTTGATTATCTTCTTATTAATTTTAATATTTTTTCCAGTCTTTCAGCCAAGCACACGAGTTAAAAATGGTGCACATGACGATGGACAAGAAACCCTCGAGCAGTGTCCGAGCCTTGAAATTGAGTCGATGCAAATTCAAATAACTCTGCGAGAACATACAATTGTATTTGAATTCCCTTACAAGTCCAGAACCGAATTTGTATTTTTACGCTACCTTCCAAGTTCTCACTATTCAGGTGCACAAAAAATACTACCTGAGACCTTTCGAAGCTCAAGACGCAACATTCGATCGGGTTTCAATATTAATAGTAAAAGCATTATATAATTTGTAAGTGAGCTGCAGTCTTTCCTTCCCTGTGGTAAGTTTGACTACAGCCCCGTTTTTATACTCGCGCAGCAAGCGATACGAATATTTCAGCGAGTCCACTTTGCAGAAGCACTCGCTACTACCCATCATCCTATACTCATTTGCACGCGCTTAAGGAGGCTCTTTCGGTGTAAGTTTTCTCACAGTGAGAGAGCGCCGAAATCATGCATGATGCAGTACGCACGGCAGTGCGCATGCGCCGTGCGGCTCAATTTCCAGTCCGAGCTGTCAACTGATGCGTCGTCTGTATTGCTGATGTACCGGCTCGTAACAAACAACATCAGTACGCCCAAATGGCCAAGATGAGAGTGGATAAAAATGTTTTAAGTAGCACATTTGAAGCAGGTGGACATGAGGCTTTGAAAAAGTTGCTACAGGAAGACGTTGGAGGCAAGCCCCGCGTGACCAAAAATAAGGGAGTAATCCAAAGTATTTTAAGTTTATTTCCAGTGAAAGATTAAGAAATAACAATTTATTTTTAAAATTAAATAAGTGTTGAATTTTTAAAAAATTTTGAATTTTATAAAATAAATTATTAAAAGATTTTTAATTTTTATAAAATAAATTGTTAAAAAATTTTTAATTTGTATGAAATAAATCGTTTAAACAATTTCTGTATCTATATTTTTAATAATTAAATAGATTTGTTATGAAATTAAAACAAATTTATACTTTTCGTCAATTGAAATTGTAACTTTCAGTTTGAGGCGATTTTGAATTTCGCGCGGATAGGTCCGCTACGTAGTGCCCTATCGGGTTTGCACCCGATTGTCGGAAAAACTGTATACATTTTTTGTCCATTTTTTTCAAAATTATATATTTTTTTCTTTCATATTGTATAAAACTAGTTAATACTGATAAATATAAAAGCTTGAATTTGTGCTAGTTTCATTTCAAATACTGTACCCACATTTTCTCATCATTTTTCATTGGTTCCTTTCAATCGGGTAATGTAGTAACTTCGATACAAGTATATTGAACTTTTTTTATAGACAAGGAGAACTAGAAATTGTGCAATTGAAAAAATGAAAAAATTCATCCGTATTCGTCGAACGATTTCAAACATAGTTTGTTATTTCAACTTTTTGTTAAAATAACCTTTCATTATAAAAACCACAAATATAGCAAGTAAAGAAAAGTTTACATATTTTTTACTCGATTATGATCAACTTGATAAAAAAAAATTTATGGTTCCAAAAAGTCTTTAAAATAGTTATATGTGAATTTTGCAGAACTTCTTAGACCACTTTGAAAATTTAGTCACATGGCCAGGTTGGAAAAATTTCAAAAAAATTGAAAATAGATCTAAAAAAATCACACTAATTCTGCGAACGAATTTAAACATTTTTTATTTAGGTAGAAAATTGACTTTGAAATAGAATTTCAAGTTTAATTCCAAAATTAATAATGATAATATTCATCAGCCGAGAAATTCACACCAGATTTTGAAAAAGCACACCCAAAAACCCATAGGTATATAATATTCTCAAGAAAAATTATTAAGTTAATCCATTGTTAACACGGCAGAAAATAAGAGAAATGTGTTAGACTCTTAATATCTTTTGAAAATAGTTGGACACACTCATTTATAATTATATCATTCGAAAGCAAATAAGATTTCTTGTAAGATATATTAATTTCATTAACTTGTGAAGTGATTTGAGCTACACGAAAAACTGCCATACAATTTGTAATGATCTATCGATCATTTATTTTATAAAAGCAAGAGATATGCGTCACAAGTAGCGTACAGAATTGTACATCTCTTACGTTCACATAAGAACGTAGCGGTATGAATGACACACGAACAGGCGAGCGCATAATCAAGAGCAACGATGTGTGAGTGAGCACACGTATAAGCAGTCGCAGCACTGTGTGAGTGAGCGCACGAATGAAGTACTGTATGAAATTTATGTACGAAATTTAACGTATAAAGACACGCGCCTAAAAGTATGACTACAATGGAAATTATTGAAGGGCATGACTTTGTGTCGACCAATATGTACAATAACAGGTCTCTGACACAACAATTAAGCAATATAATTCGGCGAATTACTGATATGCGCTTTCCTCTGATTTTTAGTAAGCAAGGGGTGAGAGCATATCGAAAACATGTTGACAAAAAGTATGAAAAACTGAGAGTATATAAAGAAGCTCCTGAGCTAAAGAGAGAGTCAGACGAATTGTAACGGTTAACAAGGGCGAAGCTCCGTGCGAAAGTAATTTATATTCACCAACTAAAAAGTTCAAGTTTTGCAAGTGAATCGAAGTGCAGTGAGAATAATCCATCTCCAAACTCTGCAAGCTGTTGAAGCTAGAGAATCATCAAAAAGTACTGCAGATCAGCAGGCCTTCGGCCTATCAATTCATTGAAGTACAGCTTTCAACTCTACAGCAGCCGTCTAAACGAAACAAAGTACCAACGCCGTTAAAAGAACTCTGGTTGTCTACATAAGCAGTAAGCCAAGAAATATTTGTTAAGCAGAGAACTTTAAATCGTAAATAAATCAATGTGTGCATTTTAAAAGTAATGAATGTGATAATATTATTTGTAAACCCTCTCCCTATACACTACGCTGAGAGCATTAAGAGACAACAGTAAGT
This sequence comes from Trichogramma pretiosum, assembly GCF_000599845.2. Lineage (NCBI taxonomy): Eukaryota > Metazoa > Arthropoda > Insecta > Hymenoptera > Trichogrammatidae > Trichogramma > Trichogramma pretiosum. The sequence continues at coordinate 2,437,565 of NW_019641225.1, forward strand.
TCATTTATTTAACGAAGTAATTGAGCCAGGAAAAGGGCTCATTACAAATTCAATGTTAAATGGCCAAAACTTTAAATCTCATTATTTCACAAGTTTGCACGGAAACCCCAAATTTTTTTTTCACCAAAAATTTTGTAATTTCATAAACTATCATTGGTAAAAATTTCACTTCGACCCAAAGTTTTTTTTCATTTTCACTATGCAGCCTCCTCAAACGCTGCTAAAACATGTATAGCTCGTGCAAATGCCACGGTAATACGATCTATCTGCAGGCACTCGGCAGGCAGCGCCTGAGCGTATAACAGCGGCGGTCGCGTATTATGCCGGGCGTCCAACGAACGCCTGGAGATCGTCACGCACCGAAATCAGTTTTTTTATTTTTTTTCGACGTAAATTGTCAACGCAAGGCCTTTGTTTTAATCGCGCCATAGCAGGAACGAGCCAGTACGAATCGAGTAACCGCCCGAGTTGTATGACTTTGCTCGCTCTCGCCCGTTAATACATTACACAATCTGCACTCAAATTTTTCATTCAAAAAGTTTTTAAACATTATCTCCTGTAGTTTTTGCGCTTGTGTGCTACTCTGCGTGCTATAATTCGTTGGGTGTGTTTGTTCGTGCGTGCGTGCGTTAGTACAAAAGTGAATAATATCTCATACAGAGTCTCTATTATAGACATGTCTCCCAAGGACGAATCCGTCCCGTATCCGTTGCACTTGGCTCTGGAGAAGGGCGACTGGAGCACGGCCGAGTCACTGCTGACGAGCGGCGTCGATCCCAATTCCACCGACGAGGACGGCTCGACGCCTCTGCACGTCGTTTGCCGGAGGCACGACGTCGACTCGGCGGAGAGGTTTTTCGCGCTCTGCGCCAGCCACGGGCACGTGCCGCTGATCGACGCTCGGGACAACGAGGGCAAGGCGCCGCTCCACCTGGCTCTGCCTCGCGGTCTCAGGAACCTGGACGAGTTTCTGCTGAGCAACGGAGCCGATCCGAACGCGCTCGACGCCGAGGGCGCGGCGCCTCTGCATTACGTTTGCCGGGGATTAGTGGATCCTCGCGTTTTGTTGAAAATCGTTTTCCAGCACATGGGCGTACGAGAGGAGGCTTGGGATGAATTAGCCGAGCGACTCGCGCGGTCTGGTACGGACGTGTTGGACTTCGAGAAGGCAATGATCGGATCGCTGCTGACGAGAGGGGCCGATCCTAATCTGGCCAACGCGAGAGGAGAGACGCCGCTTCACGTTATCTGCCAGAGGGATTTCTCCGAGGGCTTGGCAAAGATATTTCTCGATCTCAACGCGCAAATCAATGGGTCTACGCCGAGGCTCGACGCGAAGGACGAGTTGGACCACACGGCGCTCGACTGGGCCGTGGCTCGTCTCAAGCTGGACGCGACGCAGGCGCTCCTGGCTCGTGGCGCCGACCCGTCCGGCTTGGTTTTCCCCACGGCTAGTCGGCACGAGGAGGGATTCGGCCAGCCATGGAACGACGTCTTCGTGAGCAAAGATCATTACAGGCTGTCCGACGCTCTGGCCATCGTCGAGCTGCTGACGAGCAAAGGCTACGAGCTGGCGCGCAGCGACGCCCTGACGATCGCGCGATTCCTCTCCGAGCGCGAATTTTTCGTCAAAGTGCTCGAGCTCGAGAAGTTCGTCGACAGAGCGAAGAGGATAAAGATAAGAATTGCCAGCGACGGTTCGAGACTGTCGCTGCACGAGCTGATTCAGCTGCCGTACCAGGAGGCCGCTGAATTGCTCTCGTATCGGGAGTACTTCGAGCAGGCGCACGAGAAAAGTTTTGCCAAGGATCTACTGCCCCCGAGCGTCAAGGAGAAATGCGCCGCGCATCTGTTTGCGAAGCTGTCGAGAGGATTTTTCCGCGACTGGGCTCTGGAATCGTTGGTCGAGCTGACGCGCCACAGGATGCGGCTCGAGTGCTGCGAAGTGATAGTCGACAAGCTGACGAACCAGGATCTGTGTAATATCTGCGTGGCGGCTAACGTTTGAATTGCTTCGATAATAAAAACAAAAATGAATTGATTAAATACGTTGAATAAAAATACGTTCAAGCTTTGATAATAAAAACAAAAATGAATTAATTAAATTGCTTGTGTCAACATTTTTTTCACGACCTTAATTTCATTCGAAGGAAAAATGAACGATAGTTTCGGATTGTAGTGATAAAATCAATGTTTTTTATTCATAACTTGGCAGATAAACGACGCAGCGTTATCATACGAAATACAATCGCAGATGAGACGATCTTTTCTTTATTTCGGTTGCAAGCTCCAGCAGAAGTTATAAATAACAACATGTCATCTCTTTTTTATGGTAACAAAAAAAAGGGAAAAAGTAAACGATCAACTTATACGACAAAAAAGAAGGCTAGAAAGAAAGCGCGATAAAGAGAAGTTTAAAGTAAACGATGTACGAAATTAATGTTAAGATCTTTTCTTTTCTTTTTTTTTTTTTCATTTTCGAAAATGATTCTTCAGGCGACTTGGCGACGACGACGACGACGACGTGAGTACACCGTGTCACGAAGCTCTCTTTAGATCTCTCGATTGGCCATCATACACGACGCCAATTTGCAGAAATCGTTTTGGCCTGTAACGAGCGAAACGAGCGAGCGTGTCATAATAATAATAAAGTCGATATTCTATCGTTCGATTGTAGCAGAAAAATTGCGATACGTCTTTCACTGTACCTTGAGCTTTGCACGTATCGATGGCTTTGTTCAGCGTCTCCAAGTTCGTGCTGAATTTCGAGCGGAGATTTTCCTCGTTCAGTGCGCCGTCGGTCTTCATCTGCGAAGGGATTTCACGATTTTAAATGATTCGATCGCGATGTCATTTCAAAAAGAAGGGAAAAATAGAAAATGGATGATATTTACCAAGTTCATTTTCTTCATCATGCACGCGTAGTAGCAGTTTCTCTTCTGCTCCATGTTCTCCGGGACTTTGGCGTTCCTCAAGCCGGCCGGGTATTGGGCTGTTTCGAATCGCGACGCAAATTTCGCATCGTAAATTATACGTTCAAATTGAAAATAAGACTAGGGTGACGGAGAAAAATAAAGTCGAAGCTTACCCGCGTCGAAACCATTTTCCGTGAGGCAAGCCTTGATCAGGTCCTTGCTAACTGCTTGATCCTTGATTGGATCTTCCTGTAAACAGAAAATTATAAAAAATCGTTTCAAATTCAAGCTTTGTTTAAATTCTAGAATTAAAATTTCAAAAAAAGTACGCTTCTTTCATTGCTGGATTCGAAGAATTACTAAAATGACCATACCTCGAATGAAACTTTAATACAGCGATAATAAAGCAAACGTAAAAATAAACACCGTCAAATGAGTCATAACGACCACAGAGGCTCTCAGAAAAAGATTAAGTAGAGGTTTCAGAAATCACTCAGAAAGCTAGCTACGTTTCTGCTGTCTAATATTTATGCTCATTAAAAATACTTGAAAATATTTCACGCGATCCTTCAAATATCTCTCCACGTCGAAATCAAAGCTCATCGTTATCATATACTTACGGCGAACACTGCAACGAAGCACACGACGAGAAGGAAAGCGGCAGTCTTCATGGCTATTGGAACGTTTACGTAGTATACTATCGGCAACAACAACAAAAAACGATCGAAAGCAAGTAGCTATGCAGTTTTCACGAAAAGCCGAACTGTGTGCGTGGGCGCAGAGAGGCGATGCAACAAACTGAATGACAGCCGGCCACTTCGGCCACGGACTCTTATATACCTCGCTCTTATCCTGCGCTTGTGCATAAACACGCACGCACACAAACACACATACGAGGCTCGGATGTGCATCGTGCTGCACACAGGGCATTAATCGTCCACAATCGCGTATCCCAGACGCGATACGTACAGTGGCTGCAGTGATGTGTGTATACGTATGGTCAATAATGATGATGCTGCTGCTGCGACACCGAAACAATAAAAAATATATACAAGCGGGGGGTAGGGGGATCTCTCTCGAGTAGCAGCAGTAGCCTCGACGATTGATAAATTGTCATGTGTGCGTGTGTGTGCATGTGTGCGTGCATGCCCTTTAACAGAGAAAGCGAGAGAGGCCCCCACGAGCAGAGCCGTCGCACCGATAAAAAGCTCCACTTACGTATGATGCGTATATTTTGATTCATGTAATTCAATGCGACGCGACTGCTCGCTTAACGCTTGCATACGATATTACGCGCAGGTCTAATTACGATATTTATCTTCATTTTCAGCACCTGATCGCATGAGTTTTATGAAGCCGATTCCGATTTTCGTACTTAGCCTCTTCTTACTTTTTTTTATTTTTTTATCATCGTCTCTCGGTCTCGCGTGCATTATACTGTAGCAGCATATCGCGCGTGAGAAATGAATGGAAATTGATCACATCGCGCTCGACTTGGCACGCGATACGCGCGTATAAGTTATAGCGAAGACGAAACAATGTCTCGTTATTGCATCGGATGCATCCAATTATTTCTGCAAATATGCCGTACGCGATCTTCTTTCTCTCAAGGTTGGCGCATAATTAATCACCTCGCGTCTCCGATACGAAAAATTTTTTACAACTAAATGTATGCGCACGAATCTGGTGCACCACGATAGCGCGCGCACACACACGCCAAAGTCGTATAATTCGTACGTATACGCGATTGCTAAGCAGCGATGAATTATACGAGATAAAGATGTGTATAACGTTGTGGAGGGAGAGAGAGAAAAAAATTTTTTTCGACTCATAAGCGCGATGGAAAAAAGTCGAGCAACTCGAGCGGGTAATAGCCGTGAACAAAAAATAAGTAACAACGATCGAACAAACAATATAAGCGTGCGGAGCTTGGGCAAACATTAGCCAAGCGCCCAGAGAGAGAGAGAGAGAGAGTCAAGTCAAGTCAAAAGTTACCACCTATATCATCACCCTTCCTCCTCATTTCTATGTAAACAAAAATGTATGTGTAAAAAAAAGAGAACGAGGCGCGAAAACTTTAGGCGTTAAAAAAAAGAGGAGCGTGGAAGGGTTGTTTCGAATGTACATAAGATAGCGCGCGGGCGTCAAAGTAAACGCCGAAGGCGTCGCGCAAGCATATCATAACCCGCGCACGGCTCGTCGTCGTCGTCATCGCCCGCACACGCGACGATCACCGCGTATAGTTTGTCGCGTGAGCAAAGCACACCTGTGTGTATGTGTACATTACATGCATCTACCCCCTTTTTTTCGATGCTCGCACGTGTCTGCGGCACGCGGCGATACATATAATGCAATAATGTATACAACTAATTTGCCAAGTTATAATTTGATTCGGTGATATGCATTGGAATTTTTTTTTTACTATTTGGCGTCCCTGTACGTCGATGCACGCTAAATCGTAATGAGAACTGCTACTGTAATGTTTAGCGAGTTTTCGGTAAATGACGCACACGATCGTTCTGGGTATTATAACATTTTTAACGAGTTTCAGATTGTATGAAAACAAAACTGGCGCTGAAAGGAAATATTTATATTGATGTGAAAATTTATGTAAAAGCGGATGTAATTAAATTTGATAGTTACGTTCGTAAATCGTATCCGATTAAAAAAATTTAACGTTAGTCTAGAAATTGTACTGTTTACGTACGGAACGTTATTGTATTATGAGTGAGTTGTCGCGAGTAACGAGACACCAATGTTTATGTCCGTTCCGAGAGTCTAAGCCCGGCATTTCTTTTCGAAGTGTATATTTATCGAGCCGATCCTAAACATTCATCAGTCAAAGGGCATTGATTCAAGAAGTCAACAAAGACTTAATCTGGACTTGATAATATAGGTATAATATATATACGATTATTTTCACTTTTCCGCTTGCAGATTTACTATAATGCAGGTACTAGCCATCTATCGGTGGAGACTGGCTTCAATAATAACTGAATTTCACATACAATTTTTTTGATTAATTCAAGCAACAAAATCAATATTAAGACATTAATTTTCAATAACAATGTATATCTTGAAGATATATAATTGAATTATTTATAATTTATTTTGCAAAAAAATACATGTCGCATACATAATGTATAGGCTGCCTCGCGCTCGCAAAACATTACTGCGCGAAGCGCAATAAAGTAATTTATGTGCGTGCATTTTTGCACTGATACATTCATTTTCAAAAAAGATTTTACGTTAGAAGTATCCTTGATAAAATTCGGAATCGGTAATTTCAATCTTGATAACCGATTTAACACTTCATCTGCACTAAATGTAAATTTTTTATTTGTAATTATTCATCATGTATACAATATCTTCTCTCCATCTCCCTGCTCCATCGCTCGCTCGCTGCATCAATACAGCGAGGAAGAAATTTTATTATAATCGGACGACACACCGAGACAGAGAGAAAGAGTCGAGTGGAAAAGTTCGCCTTCGCACACACACACACGCACACGATGATCGCCGCCGCCGAGCAGTTGCTGCCTATACACACGATCGAATATAATTATGTTGTCAGAGGCTTTAAATCATGCGTCCCATTGTAATGAAATTACGTGTGTTGTGTGTGTGTCTGTGAGTGCGGCACTTGCGCGCAGGGGTACTGTACGACGTGCATCGTTCGTGCGTCGCGTTTAGATTCCATTTACAAAAAGCTCCGCGCGTCAATTTTATAATGTACATACGATACACAACGTTCGGCAGTGGAAGATTTAAATTTTTTTATTAACGCGCGTAAAACATTACTTTAGAAATTTATCGGACGCCGATGATTGCCGTTTTTCTCGTGACTGACGCGTGGCGCGCTAACGAGCCAGCACAGACAATGAATTCATTAAACTCTTCCCTCGTTTTCTTATTATATTTTTAAACGCATCCGTACTTCCAATACCTATACGCGGCGCATTTTCTGACGCGAGCAGAAATGGGAAATTTAATAAAGCACCGATCGTTTATGTAATTATCTATACACACTGTACAGCACCTGCTGCGCTCGCGTGTGTAAAGGGTTGTCGTTGTAAGGGTGTTTTGCCGAACAACACGGACGTTTAACGACCCTCGCATAATCGTGTGTCATGTGCTGTGTATGGAAATAGTACATTGTTAAAAGACGATTATTATTATTTTCTCTCTCTCTCTCGCGTCGAGAGATCGATGCACGCGGGACGATCGTCGTTCGGTCGGGTCGGGTCGACCCCGCAAATGATTTTTCAAAAAACAAAAGGCAAAAAAGAGCTGGAAAAAATATTACTCGGTCGCGTTTCCAACCTTATATACACGTATACACGTTTATTATTATGAATAATAAAGTACGCAAGCGGCTTGTGGAACCCATTACGCTTCGCGCAGTAATGTTTTGCGCTCGCGAGGCAGCCTACATACATTATGTATGCGACATGTATTTTTTTTTCTTTTCTCGCTCAAGCCCGTGCTTATAGTTTTTTTATTTATGCGTAGTAAAAGCCTAACTATAACGTACGTATATAACGACGATGCTCGAGAGATAATCTCGATCGCGCGCGCGCGCGTCGTTTTTTGCGCTGCGTTGCGTACTTCAGACAGGCAGGCAGGCAGGCGTACTTTTACCGATTTTTCAATCACGCCCTCTGCTGCTTTTTTTCCTATCTTTTTTTTGCCCTGTACATACAACAAAACAATAATAATAACGATAAAAATTAAACGATGGATAAATAAAAAGACGACGACGCGACGATGTAGCGGCGCGGCGATAAATAAGGATGCAATGCCGCGAACGCGTGTGCTCGACGGACGACGAACTGAACGCGGCGATCGACGGTATTTTGGACGAGGATCGGGCCGAGGTTAGCGTCAACGATAATCATCATTGTCGCGGCGGTAGAAAGCGTAAACGCAACGACGTAGACGACGAACAAGACCTAGACTACGAATCGGGGTTACAGGACGTAGGTATTAATTTTCTTTTCTTTTTTTAACTCGTCGTTTCTTCTCTCGGCAAATTTTTAAAAAATATGTATTGTTATCTTTCGCTCAGCGCACTCAACCTCGTCCACCACCTCCTCGTGGTGGTTGTAGGCCAGGCTCGTCGTCGTCTCAAAGACAGCAGCAGCAGCAGCCGCAGCTACGCAAACCCTGCCCGGGTGCTCTGAAAGCCAAGAGATTCTCGCTGCGCATCATGGAGGCACTGCGAGCCCTCGAGCGCGACAAGATCGACGGCAGGACCAGCAGCGGTGGCTGCGCCAACGAGACAACGACGGCGGGCTCGTCGACCTGCGACATCGTGCGCTACGTAGACGAGCACTTCCAGAGCGACGGCGATCTCGTCTCGCAGGTGCGCACCGCGCTGAAGCGCACCTGTTGTCAGGGGTTCGTATACGTAATGCAAACGACTGTCTTGGATAAAGCGTGGAATTTTGATTTTATTATTTTCGTTTCGTTTTTTGGAAATATGTCGTATGTAGATTGGTGAGAAACGAAGGTGACGACAGATTCAGCCTGGTCGAGCCGTTCGCGAGCTTGCTCAGTCGGACGCGATGCCACAACTCGAGCCAGTCGATGCCGGTCTTATCGACGGCTAGCAACGACGAAGCGGCGGGTACGACGACGACCGGTAACAACAACGATGCCGACGATAACGACGACGATAACGACGACAACGACGAGGGTAGTTTTTGCAAACCAGCGGCTCGGAACAAAAAAAATAATAACAATAACAACAATCGCAAGAGGAGAGGAGGACGGCGGAAAAAGTCCTGCACTCGCACGGATGTACGTAGCATCAATTGCACTCTTGGCGACACACGATTGATACAATTACTTTTTTTTCGTTCTATGATTTTCGAAACGAAGGACAGCTCTGACTTGGAACTGTCGATACCGACGAGCGCCGAGGAGGATCTGATACGTCGCGGTGTCCGGCAGCCGCGAGACGATATCGCTGAGTGCGTGGATAATGAAAATCTGCGATCGAGAGCAGCGGCTCCGTTTCCTCCTGCCAAGCGTCGTCAACGAAGCTGGTAATTGTTACTCGAGATATAAACGATACGAGTGTCGTTGTTTTGATCGATGACGAAATATTTGTAGCGGATCGGGGGAGGAGGAGGAAGACAGCGACTTTGCCGGGGCGATCGACGATCCGGCCCGAGGCCTCGAGATCGGCGTCAAGCTCGAGGATTTTGAAAACGACGACGAGGAAGATGAAATCGTGCCGCCGGACGAGCAGGATCTGAATCAGGATAACGACGACGACGATGATGACGACGACGAAGTGGCATCCAACGACAGCGTGTTCAACGAGATGAGACGTCGCAATCCGAACAACAACAACATCAACAATCGCGACAGAGACAAGGAGCTGAAGAGGTGGATCAAGAGATGCCGCAAGGAGTGCGCTCGGCGCGCGGCCGAGGATCGATCGCCCGACCGACGATTGGACAAGGAGAGAAGCGGCAGCAGCGGCGACAACGAATGAGATTGTTGTTATTATTTTCAAAATTATCAGAATAAATGCCAAATTAATTAAAACACATAGAGTTTTTGGATTCGATTTATATTATCATTGCGACGAGTAATTTTTAACAATACAAATAACGATCATTTCGGGTGAACGTCGCGATTCGCGATCAGTACTTGCGATCGATGTCCCAGTCGGGCTGCTGCCGGTGTCGTTTTTCCGGCGGGCTGCTGCTTCTGCTTCTGCTCTTGCTGCTGTTTTTGTCGTCGTCGTTGTTGTTGTTGGAAAAGAGCTTGAGCTCCGGGGCGATGCGAAAGACGAGGCCGCGCTTGTCCACGGGCTGCAGCAGGCCCAGCACCGTGCCGATCGATATTATCTCGTAGATGCACTTCTCGATGTTTCTCTTGGCTGTACAACGACGATAACGAGGCAGTTGATTGTATTATTTAAGGCATACGAAAAAATAACGCGAAACTTTTTTTTTTCTTATATACCTCCGGTATAGGAGTACACGTTGTCGTTGTTGGGCCCGCAGGGCGAGGCCGGCTGCCTCTTGAACTCGTCGTAGCCGACGACGCTCGTTATCTGACGCGGCGCGTCAATGTCGTTGTTGTCGTTGTGACGTCGCGGCCGACCGGCGCCGCCGCCGCACTGCTTCTGATGGCGGCGCTGATCCGGCCTCAGTCGGCGCGGATGCGCCTGCCTCTGCTGCCGACGGAACTGGCACGTGGCGCTCGTCTTCTGGGACCTGCAGACGCCGCGATTCGACACGCTCTCGAGATAGCGATAGACCAGCTCCGCCACCGTCGGCTTGTGCGTCCGCGGCGCCGCTGCCGCTCGGCCCTGCAGCATCGTCGGCCTGCTCCTGCTCGACTTCGACGTCGCCTTCGTCGCTCGTTTCTGCGCAACAACAACAACAGCCAAACAATGAACGGACCTTTACTCGATCGGTTGTCGGTTTTTGCACTGCTGTATCTGATGATACGAATGTTTGGGGGTACCTGAACGCGATTGGCGCTGCGTTGGGGTCGGCGCTTCTCGATGAAGCGAGCCTCGTGGCCCGGCAGTATTCTCACGCGTTTCTTCGCGACGCGATGATTATGATGATGGTGATGGTGTCTGCGCTCCGGAGCCATCGAGATACGATACTTCACGAGCTCATTTTTACAAAGATTGATTCGGCTTTATTTATGGTTTTTTTTTTATATCTGTTGCGTGAACTTTTTTTGAGGGTTGGGGGGGACGAAACAACAACGTATATATGTACACAAAAGTTTGACACACGATTGAGAGGGAAACGCCGTGAACTTAGTCGGATAACCTAATTTTTGTCTTTGCTTTATTATGATGATAAGAATACAATCGATTGTTGAGCACATTTTGAAATCGAACGTCCTAGCAATGATCATCAAAAACATTATATTGAAAAAACAAATTAATTCATAATTATAAATCATCATTATTAAAAATTGAAAAATTAAAATAATGAAAAGTATGACTGATCGATCGAATCGTATTGCAGCTGTACAACAAGGGCGGCTCGCGCATGCCACCCACGCGATGCCGAGCAGCAGTAGCAGCAGCACACACACCTGGTCGGTAGTACGAGCCGTGGCTTTGAATGTGTATGTGGGTGTGTGTGCGGCAGTACCATGACAGCCTCGACTCCGACGCCGTCACAACAAAGCGAAATTAAAGTACGCAGCTATGTCGAGCAAGGTAGTGTTATATATTACTTATTTTAATCGAAGGTTAAATGTTTGCTGTGGATATTTTATTTTTATATTTGTTTCGTTCAGGATTCGGAGGAAAAAAAAGTTAAGAAGAGAAGCCACTCGCAGAGCCGATCCAAGTCCGAAAAAGTCGAAGCCGAGGAGAAAGACGTCAAGAAGAGAAGTCATTCGAAAAGCAGATCGAGCCCCGAAAAATCCAAATCTTCTTCGAAAAGCAGCGATGGCAAAACAGTCGGTGATAAGGATAAAAGCCGAGACAAGCACGCGTCGAAGTCGTCGTCTTCGAAGCCGGAGAAAACAGCCGCGGTCGAGCCAGTCATCCGTGACAGAAGCAGAGAGAAGAGTCGACCGCCGAAAATATACACGGACGAGGAGAAGATGAGATTGAAGCGAGAGAGGCAGGCGAGAGAGGCCAAAAGAGAATTGGAAAAGAGCTCGAAATCGGAGAAAAAAGAGCAGCAGCAGCCGCGAATCGTCGTCGATAAAAGGGTCGCGAGCGACAGGAAGCCGACAAAAATTGAAAGCTCGTCTACAAAAGCGAACCTTCTGCCCGATAAAAATGTGATGATCAAATCAAAGCAACTTAGAAAGTCCACCTCGAAGTCGAGCGTCGACGAGTCGTCCGGTAGTTCCAAAGCACGAGTGTCCACGAGAGTCAAATCGGAAAGTTCGAGTAAAAAAAAGTACGACGAGAAACGGGGCCAAAGTTCCGTGTTCGCGCCCCCGGACGCTGCGAGCAAATTGAAGGATTCGATCAAAGCCGCCGCCACCACCAGCAACACCGAGACGAGGAGGAAGAAAAAAGTCGATGCGAGCGACGAAAAGACGACGACGACGATTTCGAGGGAGCGCAGAAGATCCAGGACACTGAGCCCCAGCGAGGTGAGAGTGTTGAATCAGAACAATAGTAATAACAACGCCGTCAAGGTGCAGAAAGAAGCGTCCCCGAATGCCGCCGCTGCTGCTGCTGCTGCTGCTGCTGCTGCTGGCAGTATCGTGGATAAAAATTCGCGGCACGACGTCGATCCACCGGCTAAGAACGAAAGCGACAACAGCGAGATCGATTTCAATCATTTAGAAGAATACGAGGTGGTTAGACCCATTATGATATCAATCAATTTCGTGCTATAATTCTATAAAGTGTCTAACGATAATGCCTGAATTTAGGATTACGAGTCGGACGTGGACGACTTCACGATCGCCACGCAAGTGAACGACGACTCGGACGTCAGTCTGCTGAGCTTGGATCTGGAGCCGATCATATTGAAAACCGAAGAGAAGGTATATTTTGTTTCATTTTACGTCGATCGATATTTTTGATGACAAATATTATTGAAGAAAAAAATAAATAAATTAACGCAGAGAAAACTCGTGATGAGCGCGGCGACCGTACGCCGAGAAAGAGAGGACACCAACGACTCCGAGCATCACGAACTGGCCGAGACGCGCAAGAGGGCGGCGATGGTCGAGTCGTTGATGGCGCATCGAATGAGGACACCCTCGCCCGAGCCCGAGATGATCAAGTTGCTGCCCAGCGACGACGTTTACAGGTTCGACACGTAGGGCTTCACGATACGATACGATATACCGATATTTTTTTTAGTAAATATCGATATCGTATCGAAATCGGCGATATTTGGTTTTGAAAATTATTGTATTGTGTATCGAAATCGATACGATATCGAGAAATAATTAAATTTTAGTAGTCAAAACAATACAATTGTTTTCAAATAGCTATAAAGAATTTTTAATTATTCGTTGAATAAATAGTAACTATTTTTCATGTTAATAATCACATTTTATAATTAAGTATGAGAGAATATTTTAAGTTTGCATTAAAATACTATATTAAAATAATAAGCTTGTCGCTTCGCATCCACCTATTGATGCGGATCAATTCCCTAAAGCTTTCGTTCGTAAGAATTGCTGTCTGATTAGCCGTATTACCATCATTATGGACGAGACTTTATCTCGGACAAAAGAGATCGTCGTGAAGTAAAGAATACGCCATTGCTTCATAGAGCTCATTTTCGGTCAATTATATTAAATACTTTAGTGTTTACAATAACCAATAAGTTCTAGTTACTTGAACTTTTATGTTACGATGATCTTGGCTTAGTCAAAAAAATAAAATCCGAATAAAGTAATAATTTAAATTATTACTTTTAGTTTTAATAGGCTTTAAATTGAGGTTTTGAACCAGATGTCGTAGTACCGTATGGTTTACATATTTCAAAACTACATTGAAATCTCAAAAAATGACAGAAGCTTTGTGTACATTTCTTGATAGCAGCGAGTATACCGACCTCGATACTAGATATGGTTGATTCTCCTGAAGTCTGCTTTTTCGGGTATAGAAAATGAAAAAATGGTGAAAATTTGTTCTTCACATTGAACGGCGCAAACTAGTTGACCCTTTTTTAAACCATAAAATATAAATTTTCATTGAATCTGGAGCCTTGAGATTTCGTTGTACGAAAACTATGTCCAATTTTATGCTTAAAATTGACTATTTTCGGTTACGGAGGTGACACACATTGAGGTGACAAATCCCTGCTTTGATCAACTAAGTATGAAAAATAAGAAACGCACAAAATTTTCCGCACAACCCGAAATTCGGTCATGAAAAACGAGTCTTTTGATGGTGCGAGAAGAAGAGAAAGAATGATTATAGCTCGAGATATTCATTTCTACGGAGGTGACAGTTTTTTTGAAAAACGTGAATTTTCCAATAGAATAATTATCTCTGCATAGCTAAAATCTAAAATTTGAAGCGGCAACCTACACTATGCGAGGAAGGAAGGGGACAAATGAAATAAAATACATATGATCAATGGTTAAATTAAATAAGATCTGTGTATTGTATAATAATATGGGCGCCACCGCTAAAGCGGAAATAATACGTAATAATAAATTATAATTGATAAATGCGCAAGTCAGATTATACTCTATTCCTCACTGGTTAGTTGTACAGTTGCACGGCCATGAGACTCGCTCAAGGTGCGAGTTCAGTACACGAGGTCAAAAAAGGGGAATTAGATTAGAAGTCGCGAAATACGACTGGCTCGACGATACTTAGGCTAACTTAAAATAGAACTTATCTAGTGCGCTCTTCTGTCTTCGCCGGCTGATGATGACCGATGTTGCCTGGTGATGGTTGGCCGTGGCGCAGACGTCCGCAAGAGCAGCTTGACCAGTTAACTGGATTAGTCGACGGGAACTCGGGTGGTGAAGGGTGGCACTCACGAGTTCACGTATCACGATAACGACGGAAATTATTTGGTCGTTGTAAGGGTAATCGTGCGGCTGTTCGAGTTCAGCAGCACTCACGATTACTCGGCAAACACAACTTTTCTAATGGTATCTCTGTGCGAGAAAATGGCAGAGAGTCGAGAGCACGAGAGTCACGATGATGCGAGTGTAATCTCTCGTAGCTCGGAGTAATCTACGAGGGTGTACTACTGATCGGATAATAGTAACATGGCTATGTTCAAGAGCTTACCCAAATAGCATATTTTGCACCTGGGGGGTAAAAAACTGTAAAGTCTCACAGCACATGAAATTTATCATCCGAGGCGAAGCCGAGGTTGATAATCATGTGCTCTGAGACTTTCTTTTTTCGCTACATAGGTGCAAATACAATTATTCGATGACCCCGAAACAAAATAGTATATTTTTCACTCCCTGGGTGCAAATAGAAGTTTTGTTTTCTTCAATAAAAAAATTCTGGTACTCAGTAAAAATCAAGCAAATATTATGATGAAAGAGGAATTTTAAAAAATGCAAAAAAATGTTCAAAATTTATTAAAAAAAAGTATAATCTATTATTATCTATTATCTATTCTCTAGTATAGTTCCTATAATAGTATAGTAGAATTCCTAATAGTAGAATCTAATAGTAGAATTCCTATAATCGTACAATGGAGTGACTATTCATTACATAGACGAAAATTGGATTTTAAACTGGTTTGCTATTAATTTTAGTCCATCAAAAGAAAAGCATTCCGGTTTGGATATGGCACACATCTTTTATGAAATTACTAAATTTTATAATATCCGTGATAAAATAGCTGTCATTACCGTGGACAATGCTACTGAGAATACGACTTTTATTTCTGAACTCAGCAAAATTTTAAAGGATGATAAAATTAATTTAGATCTACAAGATCAACACTTTCGATGCCTTGCCCATGTCTTTCATTTATCAGCGCAAGACATTCTAAAATTGATGGATTGTTGTGAAGTTGAAAAGTATTTAAACGAAGAAAAAAAAGATTATGATGACTTAGACAATATACCAGATGAAGAAATGGACGATTTTGAATAGAATTCAAAGTTAATTTCCAACGTTGTAAGTAAAATACGCAAATTGCTCAAAAATATAAGAAATTCAGAAGTGTTTCGGAGATACTGCTCACCAAATGAAAGATGCTCTGGATCAACTTTGTAAAAAGTACGATACCTAAATATCTGTAAAACTGTGAATTCTCGTTGGAAGATTAGTAGAATTTTTAGGTGACTATAATCGAGTGTCGGGAAAAATTACTGGCGAAGAAGTACGTATTGTTGGCATAATAGCTTTTATAGCACTGCGTGTCTTAAGTTCAAATTTAAGGCACGCCTATGACACTCGCTGCGCTCGTGCGCTAACTTCACTCAGCGGTACCCAGCGCCCAGCTGAGATAAAATCGTCTCCACATTATTTCTCGCAAGAGCTTCTCGAACGGACCCGACTTTAGCCCGGGCGCGAGATCGTCGAAGCGACTCGTCGAGACCTCCAACTCGTGGTAATTCTCGGGCTCGAGTCGTTTGGCCGCGCGCTCGAGTCGCAGGCTGATCGCCTCGTGGAGCGTCAGCCTCGTGCTCTCCGCCGCAGGAAGTTACATCGAGCAAGCCCATTAACGCGCCATGGCGTCGCTTCGCGTCAGCTCGTAGCCTCTTTTCTCGAGACTCGCGACGACGCCCATCCGGTCGCTCGCCCCGCACAATTGGCTCGTGCCGCCGTGTCCCGACGCGTAAAAGCGTCCCTTGGCCGACAACCAGAAAAGATCGTATCCGGACGGGAACTTGAAGGACGCCGGCAGTTCGGCGCCGCGATCGAAGAGCACCTCGAGAACTTGCGGAAAGCCCTTGGCCGCGGCCCACTGGAGCGGCGTCCAGCCGAATTTGGCTCGGGCGTTGATCTCGACCTTCAGCCGCAGCTCGTCGACGGTATCGAAGAAAAATCTCACGAAGTCGACGTCGTACACCATCTTGCAAATGGCGTGCAGAGGAGTCTGTCCATCCTTGTTGACCGTGTTCGGATCGGCGCCGCGTCTCAGCAGGAATGCGCTCAGACCTCTGTGAGCCCTGTTGAGAGCGTAGTACAGCGGTGCGTTGCCCGCGTCGTCCCGAGCGTCGATCCGCAACGACTCGTCGTCGCCGCAGGCACGGAGAAACGTCTCGGACCAGTCGTTCTCGTCTTTCTGGCACAGAAGGTGCAGCGGCGTCTCACCTCGTGCGTTGGCCGCGTTCGGACCGGCGCCGTGCGCCAGCAGCACACCCGTACACAAGGTCGCTAGTACGAAGTACGAAGACTTCTTCTTTGATAACCGGAAAGTTATCCTATAATGTACATATTCTTGAGATTCGTTTGATCCGCCGCTTGCGCTTGATGCACTTTTTACGTAGGGCTTCAAAATTTCTCCTTTGCCGACGATTCGAATCAGTCGTCGGTCAGAGTCATCGATGTCAGCTGTTCGTAGACTCGAGGCAGCATGCATAGGACATATATGGTCGTGCATTACCAAACTGAGTAGCTTCTGTAAAGCCAAGTTAAGTCGCATTACTTTCTAATCGTTTAGTATACGCTACGCAACAAAACCACTCTAAGCTCCGCCCAAACGCTCAGAGCGAAGCCACGAAGAGAGATCACGTCGATCGGAGAAAGTGAGCTTCTTCGAAAGATAATCTCTTATAGCTTCCACCACGAGGGAGGTACACTCGTCTTAGCGCAGTCAGTGAACGCTTCGACGTCGCAGCGTGAACATCGTGCGGGAAGATAGCCAGTGACTCTTGTGAAAAAAAAGTTTAAAAATATTTTCAATTCCATTCGATTGTGTTCTTTTTTTGTGTGCAAGGGCCCAGAATGATGGATATAAATGAAAATATTTTCGAATACGGTAGCGTAGGTGAATACGACAGAATCGAGCACTGCCTCGTGCCGAAAACGGGTGATTCGCCGCTGCACTTGGCTCTGGCGAACGGCAACGTCGGACTGGTTGAGCTGCTGATAAAAAGTGGCACCGATCCGAGTTTTTCCAACGAGCAAGGATCGACGCCTTTGCACGTCATTTGCCAGAGAGACGACGGCGACGACGAATCGATAGATAAATTCTTGAAGATGTGCGACGACAGAGAGCTAACTTTGCAGTTGGACGCCCGGGACAAGATGAACAGGACACCGCTCCAATTGGCCGTGGTACACAATTTGCCGCACGCCGTCGACGTACTCTTGGCTCGAGGTGCCGATATAGCGAGCTTCGAATTTCCCAGGGAGGCTTGGTTCGCCGAGAGATTCAAATTGCAGAACTCGAGCGCCGCTTCGAAATTGGCCACGGTGTCTCGCGTTCTGGCCGTCGTCCGCAATCTCGAAAAGGCTGGATTCGAGCTGAACCGAGACGACGCGCTCATCATCATGAACTACTTCGACTGGTGCAGACTCTTGGACAAGCCGGCGGATTTCGAAGAATTTTGGTGGAAGAGTGCAGGGGAGTTCGGCGAAAAAGCGCTCAGCATCGTGATCAATTCATGGCTGTCGCTCCAGGACCTAATCCAGTTAAACCCCCAAGACGCGGAGAACTTGGTCGCGTACACGGACTACTGCGAGCTCTCGCGTTCGGAGGAATTCAACAAGCTGCCCGTTAAGTACGTGGA
Source organism: Trichogramma pretiosum (assembly GCF_000599845.2). NCBI lineage: Eukaryota > Metazoa > Arthropoda > Insecta > Hymenoptera > Trichogrammatidae > Trichogramma > Trichogramma pretiosum. The sequence continues at coordinate 2,455,615 of NW_019641225.1, forward strand.
GGCTTGCGTTTGGCGTCTGTGCAATACGATGGCGAGTGGATTTTTCCAGCGATGGGCGCTGGAGCCTTACGCGGAGCAGATGCGCAAGCAGATGCGCGACCAATTTTCGATTCATTCCTGCAAAAAGACCCTCGAGACGCTGTCGAATTGGGATTTGCGTAATATCTGCTTGGCGAAGGAACGTTGAAGCTCTCGACGACTCATGTTAGAATAAGAACAATTACAATACATTAATACACATGTTAGAATAAGAACAATTATAATTATGTTTTCTTTTTGATGCTTCATCAGCAGACTTTTTGTAAATCCATTTGTTTGTGAGTACTACAATTTAAATAAATGAAAAAATTGATTTTATTAATTAGCTTTGACTTTAATTTTTATTATTTTCATTTTTACACCTTGCAGCTACGCACAATAACCGTGGAATTTGTATTTATCTCTGCATTATATTATAAGGTAGAACGAGCATGTTGTCTATTTCTTGGAATGAATAGACTTTAGAAAAAGAACAAAGAAAGCCTAGAGCGATACTTCCGTTAGTATTTATTTTAATTTGGAGTCGAATAACAAGAAATCGATCAATCATAATCCTCTAGGCAACTAATGATGTGTCACATTACGCGAGTATGATCATAAAAATAATAAAAGCTAATTAAAATACTTCCACGTAATGTAACGATTTACGGTAGAACACATGTTCGGGACATTTAATATTGCTGCGATCCAAGATTCCATTAGAATGCAATAAATCTCTGTTTTTCGAAAAATAAAATATAGTGTGAGAAACATTAGGCACGGCGGTCTTTCTGGAAACTTAATCTGTTAGCGGGGAAACTTGACTCCTCACCATAAACTTTTTCTAAAGCCTAAGAATATAACTTTATTAAGCCGAAATAAAAATCAACTAAATTAAATATATTTATTGATATGGGGCCATGTGGCGAGTTGATCAAATAAGCAGACCACATGGAACGCTTGTAAGTTCTAATAAAGATCTCATTTTATCATACTTCATTCAAATGGACCTGTAATTTTATCGCAAGACATGAGATAAATCTCGATCATTTGATCTCTCAGACTGCATATAGATCGTAACATCAGGTGCATGGCAGCGGCGTTTATTACCGAGTGTTCTGGTTGTAACATTTCCAATTTTTCAGACTTAACATAAATATAATTAGGTAGCTGGTGTTACCGACTGAGCATTTCACAACGTGTATAGAGGACCCTTAACATATGTGGTATTTCACGTCAGTCGTCAACTCTACCAGCGCCGCGCCGAGCAGCATCGTTCAAATTTGTAATTCGCTGTAAAAGTATCTGAATGCACCTACGGAAAAAATTAATGTATGATTTCGATGAGAAATTGCCTCGGCTATCCGATGACAATGTCTAATTTCTTAATTTTTTGATGATTATTAATCAATCGATTAATGTTTATTTCAAGGCACAATGAAAGGCATATAGGGTAAAACACCTATTACTGTGCCCAAGACATAACCTTCAATGTCCCTATTACTGAACATTTGATTTGATTACATGTTAAAATCCAGTTATATGGACAGGCACAGTAATAGGTGCACCTACCCTATAGTTGATTCTCCCAAAGTCTGCTTTTTGCATGTCTTCATGCCATGTTCTTAAACTAGTGAAGATAAGCCAAATCTGGCTCGGTCGTTCATTCAATATTGTTGTATTCTTCATGATTGGACATAAATATTAGAATTTGTTAGTGCCAGATACATTTGCCGTGGAGATGTACATGCCTAATGTCACCTCCGTGGCATGTCTAGATCACAAAATCAACTCTGTTTGCATATACCATGCATTCTCATTAGCACCTAGCCCTATAATAACTATGACACCACGTTTTATACATCCAAAGTAAAGTTTAAGTCTACCATAGGGCCTTGAAAAATGTTTTAAAAAAATTTTCCACACAATAGGGTATTTGCATGAAAAAAAAAGTCATTGAAATAATTACGTTATAGTAAAATATACGTATCAAGGAATGTGGGAGTAAAAAAATAAACAATTTTGAACAGTCAGATAATTTTTAATACGAGAATAAAAATCAAAAAAATTCGAAAATTATTTTGAACTCCACAAACGATTTTGATTGGTCCGCACTACTGTGACTTCATACTTATAACCTAAGTCGGCTGCTGTATGTAATTTAACAATTATTTAAAGAGCTATGATAGTAAGGAAATCAAACATATTCTGACAACTATTCATACGCAAAATGAAATTTTCTTTTTCAAACTTTTATTATACTAAAAGTCTGAAAAATAATTCAGTACGTGATTTTTAACACCTATTTTGTATAAAAAAACCTTACTTATTATTCTACTTGCCCGGCCGTCTCAATCGAAATCAAGAAGTTCGTCTTGGTCATGAATTTAATAAGAAATGTCAATTTATACTGAAAATTTAATAATATCAGTTATTATTGCTATAAATGTTTCTTTAACATCTAAAAAAAATTTTCATTCCAATATTTTTGGGTAGCATGTGGAATTTTTTGTTCCTTTTGATAAGAAAAGCTTATTGGAGGACATGAATTTATAAATTGATAAAGAGTTACTGCATGATGTAATTAATGTAATGAATGCATTGCATAAAAAATTAATCGTCTTCAAACATTATGTTATAAGCATAAAAAAATTGAAAAAAAAATGAAAAATTTGGTTCTGTAATAAAATAAATTCAGCTATATTGGAAGTTTGCAAAGCTTTCTTTTCATCATGTTGTAAAGGTTCGCATCGATTTCGATTGAGACGGCCGGGCAAGTAGAATCATAAGTAAGGTTTTTTTATACAAAATAGGTGTTAAAAATCACGTACTGAATTATTTTTCAGACTCTTAGTATAATAAAAGTTTGAAAAAGAAAATTTCATTTTGCGTATGAATAGTTGTCAGAATATGTTTGATTTCCTTACTATCATAGCTCTTTAAATAATTGTTCAATAGTAGATTGATATTCAACTATTCCAAAATTAGAAAAATAAAAGATTCGTGAGTTAGATTTGAATTGGGATAAGACTGTCATACTTGCACTAGTTTAATCTTTTGAAAAAAGTATTATTTTAAATTACTGTATGGTAAACTTTTTAATTTGGTATAGTATTTGACAAATAAAAATTTCAGTTATGCTGAGTAATTTTTAGAATATAGTTGATTTCATTCATATCATAGCCATGTAATTGAACAATGGTAGATTGAGTTTAATAATGAGCATTTGGATAATTTGAAGAATATTAAATTGGATTTGGATCTATGCGATGAATATCCTATAAAACATATATCATATATTAGACTAGTCACTATTTCCTTAAATTTACACATTTTATTCATGTATATTAAAAAGTGAAAGCAACTGACTAAATTTTGATGTTTTTTGCTTTTCAAATCCATTTCAAAAATATTAAATCCATTTACTTTTTAAATCAGAATTTGCAAGCTATTGTCATAAAATTTGAGTATGTATTCAAACTCACTGTTTTATAATAGCTTGTAAAATTCTAGATCAATAGCATAAAAAGTTTTCATTTTTCAAAAAAAGGTACAATTTCTTGTCGTCACAGAAAAAATGAGATCTTTCTGTTTCACTGTTTAAACCAGAATATGCAAGCTATTGTCATAAAATTTGAGTATGTATTCCAACTCACTGTTTTATAATAGCTTGTAAAATTCTAGATCAATAGCATAAATAGTTTTCATTTTTCAAAAAAAGGTACAATTTCTTGTCGTCACAGTAAAAAATGAGATTTTTCTGTTTTACTGTTTGAACCAGAATTTGCAAGCTATTGTCATAAAATTTGAGTATGTATTCCAACTAACTGTTTTATAATAGCTGGTAAAATTCAAGATCAATAGCATAAATATTTTTCATTTTTCATCAAGAGGCACAATTTCTTGACGTTAAAGTAAAAAATGAAATTTTACTGTTTCAAAGTAAAGATCTTATTTTTCTGAATTTTAAATGTACATTAAAAACTTCGTCTTCCTCGGAGAAAGTCGTCGCCAGGTAGATATTCATATATTCATACCTGGTTTACCGAGTAGGCCACCCTGGTGAACGAAATAGCACAAACGGTTCGACTTCCTCGGACAAAGTCGTCGCCGGATCGATATGCATACTTGGTGCACCTAGTCGGCCACCCGGGTGCGCGAAGTAGCGAAAACAGTTCGACTTCCTCGGAGAAAGTCGTCGCCGGGTAGATATTCATACCTGGTTTACCGAGTAGGCCACCCTGGTGAACGAAATAGCACAAACGGTTCGACTTCCTCGGACAAAGTCGTCGCCGGATCGATATGCATACTTGGTGCACCTAGTCGGCCACCCGGGTGCGCGAAGTAGCGAAAACAGTTCGACTTCCTCGGAGAAAGTCGTCGCCTGGTCGATATTCATACTTGGTGCACCTAGACGGCCACCCGGGTGCACGAAGTAGCTACAACAGTTCGACTTCCTCGGAGAAAGTCGTCGCCTGGTCGATATTCATACTTGGTGCACCTAGTCGGCCACCCGGGTGCACCAAGTAGCTAAAACAGTTCGACTTCCTCGGAGAAAGTCGTCGCCTGGTCGATATTCATACTTGGTGCACCTAGTCGGCCACTCGGGTGCACGAAGTAGCTACAACAGTTCGACTTCCTCGGAGAAAGTCGTCGCCGGGTCGATATTCATACTTGGTGCACCTAGTCGGCCACCCGGGTGCACCAAGTAGCTACAACAGTTCGACTTCCTCGGAGAAATTCGTCGCCGGGTCGGTATTCATACTTGGTGCACCTAGTCGGCCACCCGGGTGCACCAAGTAGCTAAAACAGTTCGACTTCCTCGGAGAAAGTCGTCGCCTGGTCGATATTCATACTTGGTGCACCTAGTCGGCCACCCGGGTGCACCAAGTAGCTACAACAGTTCGACTTCCTCGGAGAAATTCGTCGCCGGGTCGGTATTCATACCAAGAGCTTCGAGTGGGCTACCGGGGTATACCGGAAATAATCGATCGATCGATAATATTCCACGAGAAAAAAAACCTCATGTGTATGTGTGTGTATTCAAGGATCGAGGTGTGTATATACATCATATACATCGACGGACGACGGCGTAATAACAACGTATAAGCGCATGACGTGAACACAGCAAATGGTCTGAAACTCATTTTGGGTTGACCACTTTTTGGTAAGAACGTTTTTTGCGAAGTGGATTTTTCTTTCAATCGTTCGTATTTCGTTGAAAATAAACTTTTTTCGGTATGTTATATACATCGTTGGATTGCATTTTTATCCAGGATTCCATAGCACTTTGCAGAATTAAGATATCTGTTATCAAATTCAAATGAGAGTGAAAAAGAGTTTTCGCGGGCAGCGAAAAACGCCAGTGCGATGTATATGAGGAGCGTGTACGCCGCAGCTCTTTCTGCCATACTTGCCAGAGCGAGCGCGAGCGCGCTCCTCGATATACCTATATACATGCGTCTACTGATAAGTATGAGGTCACGGTCCGCTCACACAGCTTCGGGCGCTTTCGGCGCGTTTTCGGTCGTTTGAAAAGTTGTATTTTTTGAAACGATAAATTTTTAAGTAAAAACGCAATGAAAAATTAAAAAAAAAAGTATTCATTGATAATTCATATAGGTATGTTGATTTCAAAAATATCATTACTTTTTTTTATGCAAATACCCTATTGAAAAATTTCTCGGATTTTAATCGTGCTTCTGAATAATTTTAAATATACCTCCTGGTTTTAGTCGCTAACTCATTTTTGATGTCCCTGCGTAGATACGTAAATGTCAAGTATTATGACCCAACTTTCGATTAGTTGTAGCAGTGACTTTGTCTGCTACAAGGGCTCGTAGCCCTTTCGTATTGCCCTGGCTCGGCGATGTCCCTTTTAGCTCTCCAAGAAGACCTAGACGACATCACCAACAACAACAATCAGACGCAACGACAAATCATATAGGCCTGCGCAAGAGCACACGACGCTTGACACACATACGACATATATCTATATGCAGTCTGAGAGATCAAATGATCGAGATTTATCTCATGT
>NW_019641226.1:0-44160 GCF_000599845.2 Trichogramma pretiosum
GCATAAACGAAAAAACAATGCTACCACTATCATATTTAAGGCCCACCGCATATTATGGAAAAATTCCCGCGAAATTTGACCAAATTCTGACGATTTCGAAAAAATGCATCTAAAATGCATAAAATTGCATTCTCATGCATAAACGAAAAAACAATGCAACCACTATCATATTTAAGGCCCACCACATATTATGGAAAAATTCCGCGACATTTGACCAAATTCTGACGATTTCGGAAAAATGCATCTAAAATGCATAAGAGTGCATTCTCATGCATAAACGAAAAAACAATGCTACCACTGTCACATTCAAGACCCATCACATATTATCGAAAAAAATTCCGTCCAATTTGATCACATTCTGACGATTTTGAAAAAATGCATAGAAAGTGCATAAAAAGTGCATTCTCATGCATAAACGAAAAAACAATGCTACCACTATCATATTTAAGGCCCACCACATACTATGGAAAAATTCCCGCGAAATTTGACCAAATTCTGACGATTTCGAAAAAATGCATCTAAAATGCATAAAATTGCATTCTCATGCATAAACGAAAAAACAATGCAACCACTATCATATTTAAGGCCCACCACATATTATGGAAAAATTCCCGCGACATTTGATCAAATTCTGACGATTTTGAAAAAATGCATAGAAAGTGCATAGAAAAAATGCAGAAAGTGCCGCTCGTCGTCGATGAGGTGAAAAAACTGCTCGCCGTTGAAAATCCAAGAAGACGGCCGCTCGATGTCGAAAATTCAAATATGGCCGTTGCAACGTAGACGCTGCTCGTCGTTGAAAATCCAAGAAAACGGCCGCTCGATGCTCGATGAGGTGAAAAAGCCGCTCGTCACCAACGAGCCGACGGTGCGATGAAGAAGACGCACGTCGTCACAATTCGAGCCACGAGCTCCGAAAATGGCGGGCGCACTATCGCTCTGATATGCTCGCTCGTTTCACTCGCGAAGCAACTTTTCGGTACACACTCGAGCACAATAATGGCGAGATGGCAAAAGCCGTTGGAAGATCTTCGCCACTAATTGATCAGCACAGAACAAATTAAATTCTCACTTGAAGGTGTTGGTCGGTGAGAAACAGCGACTCCAAAAAATGTCGTTGCGAGTTGCTGCTGCCGCTGCTGCTGGTGTAACTGCTGAGCGATAGACTGTATCGAACGCCGCCAAGCCGGCGCCACAAAATAATGTTCGAATTACCGTTGCTGCAGATGCTGTTTTTACTGCTCGAGCTCCGAATTGTTGCTGCTGCTGATGTTCTTATGAGCCGGCGTTGCCGCAAATGATGTTCTCGGTCAAGCTCGAAACTACTCGCAAATGATGCTCTTTTTTGCTCGAGCTCCGAATTGTTGCTGCTGGTGATGTTCTTATTGAACAAGTTGGCGTTGCCGCAAATGATGCTCGGACAAGCTCGTGATTTTTGGTGATGTTTAGGCCAAAAAATAATGCCAACAAACTGAATAACTCGACGACGCACACTAAACACAAGCGGCGATAAATAAAAGCACGACAACGGCACAGCGAGCTCCGAACTGTAGCTCGAACGTAGCGAGAGTGAGTGCACACGTGCCGTACTGCCGTGTCCCCCACTCGTACGGCGCTGCCGGTGTAGCTTAAAATGGCCGCTGCTCCAAAACGCGCGAACATGACTTGGCACAAACCCGGCCGTACGAAATACAAATTTCGGCCATTTTTAACTCTCTTCTCACCCGATGAAAATTAATTAAAAAATTATTTAAATAAACGTCTTAAGTCACCAGTATGGAGATGATAAGTGTTGGCTCGGGTCTATCCGTAGGTGTAGATTGACTCGTCGTTGACTCGGCTCCAAGTCAGGAGGTTTCCCGACGCTCCATACCTCGTCGGGTAATGGCGTGTTCAGTGGTAATCTTCTTCGGGACGGGAGAGAGAGAATGGAATAAATGATTAAAGTAAACTCGATATTGGTTAACAATAACGATTGAATTTATTCGGCCGGGCTGGCCTGTGCTCTTGTCACTACCGTCTACAATACTCTGTAATTCGACTATATCTCGCCACATACCGCGAGTCAAACCGACGCGCGCAGGCATGAAAGGGGAGGCAAGGTAGCCGACGCCACAGTGCGTACAACAGCATCGTATTTTGATCTTGGACAACTTGAACGGTTAAATTAAATAACTCCTCACTCTTACATGCACCTTTGGTACCAAAAATTAATACTACTTTGGTCACTAGATTTGCGTCGTCATCGGCTTCGTTGCAATATCTAGCTAATTCAGCAGAAGTAAATGTAGTCATTTTCAAAATGTCTTAGTTTCTCTCTAAACGAAAAATACATTGTGTGCGGTGCAAGGCTCACGACAGACTGATTCGACTTACGCTCGCAAACTGCTTTGTTAACGTTCTACACGAGGCCACACGTATTTTTAACAGTCACGGTGCCATATAAAATCTAAGTCTCTTGCCGCGCAACCAAAACAATGTAGCGTGCGTTCGACGTGTTCGAACGGGTAGCGTAATTTGAGACGCATAGAGTGGCTATTACAGTATGTAAACAAACACATTCTACAGTGTTGTACAGTGTCTACAGTGCAGATGTGCTGACAGCCGCATGATGAAAAAAAGTAGCCAATGATCATTTGTTATAGTTTTATGAATATGACAATTTTCTACTCTAGTTAGGTATTGCAAGAGAGGCAGGTGCAGGGGGGCAGGTCCAGGGCGGCAGCCCTGGTCGGGGTGCAGGGGGCGAAGCCACCGCTGGGGGGGGGAATACTGTCATATGACAATATATCACGTACTAAGTATCCACGATATGGGCTCATGACATCCGACGGCGGTGTAAAGCATAAACGCGCAGTTGAGTGGACAGAACAAATATACGTAAAAAAATTCTAAATTTCTTCGCGTTTACAGATCAGTATACTTGACTGCGTTGTTCTGCTTCGCGTCACTACTAGCGCCACGATATTTTTTGCCATATACAAAGAGCGCATAGCCCGCGTAAGTCAACGCTGTCAGTATAGTTACGCTAACGATCTTCATTCGTTATATCGTAGGGCATTCGCCATTGTCGTTGTACTAGCGATTTTATCTTGCTTAATTTCTTTAAATAAGATTTATAATTTTGCTGCATTTTTCTAAATAAGTTCATAATATACAAAATGAGTTCTTCGTCAGATGAATCAGATGAAGAAATAGTGCCAGAAGAAATTCGTGAAGCGGCTAAAAACATTTCTTTTAATTTACTTCCTGAAATTTCTAGAAGAAATTATACAGCTGCATACAATAAATTTAAACAGTGGAGAAAGGAAAAAGGTGTAAAATCTTTTTGTGAAGATGTATTGTTGGCGTATTTCGAACATCTAACAAGCACATATTCAGCTAATAGTTTATGGTCCATTTATTCAATGTTAAAAGCAACATTTTCATCATTCAATCAAGTAGATATCGGTTCTTATAATAAACTAAAATACTAGGGGAGAGCGGGGTGTGTTGGCATATGAGGTAAGTTGTCAAAAATGCATATTTCTCCATACCACTAGATTGTATAGAAATAATACTATCAGTAGTGCTAACACCATAAGAGGTTGTATTTGTATGCAATGGCACCATATCGGTTCAAGTCACTGATAAGGAGAAAAATGCCATTTTGCCAACTTACCTCACATGCCAACACACCCCGATCTCCCCTACATTAAGCGTAAATGTGATGGTCATAAACCCAAGAAGTCAGCTACCTTCACCAAAGAGCAACTGCAACGTTTTTTTAATGACGCACCGGATGACATTTACCTCAGTACTAAAGTAAGTTTATCTGCTATTATATAAAGTACAATAACTATATACTACTATACAATACTACAATGATATCGTCTTTTCAATTTAGGTTGCTGCTATCTTTGGAATATCTGGTGCTCTGAGACGCTGTGCATTAGTCAACTTGACAACAGCAGATGTGACAAAGGGAAATGATTTCTTACTTGTGAAAATACTCATCACCAAGAATAAAGTAGTTAGGAGTTTCACCATTGCAGGTGAAATGTTTGAAATATGCCAACAGTACATCAATGCAAGACCTGAAGTGTGTAAAACCAACAAATTTTTCTTACATTACCATAAGGGTAAGATGATCAACCAGCCTATAGGGGTAAACAAATTTGGATCAATGCCTAAAGAAATAGCCTTGTTCTTAAAGGACCCCGGCAGAATATCATTGGAGTATGGGTCCCAGTAAAAGTAGATAAAAGTATATTTATTGGAAAGCTAATAATTTTCTAAGAATTACTGTCGTCTCAAAAAAACTTCAGTAATCATGGTTTTTTTGTAATTAATTAATAAAGTAAAAAAAAAACTAAGGTTAGGTGGCCCGCCGTAGCAAAAAGCAAGTCAATTGTTATCTACGACAAGTGGTTGGTAAAGATATCGATTCATTAATTTTAAACGGCTGAAAATAATTAAACCATAAACTCGCTTCATGGGCTCATGGGCGAGACTCGAAATCTGCGAAATTCGGATACGTAAGCGAAAATAACTTATAATTTTCGTTTTCATCACTGTAACTTCCAACAAGGCTCTCGCGTTAATGCTGCTTATGAGTTTTTTGACCTCTTAGCGAAGATCAAACCATAAGTTCACCCCATTGGCTGATGGGATCGCTCGAGGTCAGCGGTCGAAACGATCTTGTGCTGCTTTTATGTTTTTTGAGGAATGAAGTGAACATTCATTAATCGCAGGCCACCAGCTCAGCCTTAAGCTCAGCCCGAAACGAGCTACGACCCTGGATCTGACAAACTCATCCTCGAGGTCAGAGGTCGAGTCGATCTTGTGCTGCTTTCATGTTTTTTGAGAAATGAAGTAAACTTTTATTGATCGCAGGCCACCAGCTCAGCACTAAGCTCAGCGAGAGTCGAGCTACGACCCTGGGCCGGACAAACTCATCCTCGAGACCAGCGGTCGAGCGAATCTTGTGCTGATTTCATGTTTTTCGAGGAATGAAGTGAACTTTCATCGATCGCAGGCCACCAGCTTAGCCCTAAGTTCAGCGCGAGTCGAGCTACGACCCTGGGTCGGACAAACTCATCCTCGAGACCAGCGGTCGAGTCGATCTTATGCTGATTTCATGTTTTTCGAGGAACTGTGAAAACTTTCATTGATCGCAGGCCACCAGCTCAGCCCTATGCTTAGCGAGAGTCGAATTACGACCCCGGGTCTATTTTATAGCTAAGTTGAATTGTTTATCTTCATCAGCAAAGACGAGCGATGGTACTGTGAATTTTCTACATTTCGCGAATGTCGTATAAATGTTTATGACCGATGCAGAAGCTGGCTTTCGCTTGCAAATGCTAAGGTAAATCGTTCATTATTATAAGCAAAGATGAGAGACGAAACTGTGAATTTTCTTCATTTTGCGAATGTCGTATGAATGTTTTCGACCGATGCAAAAGTTGGCTTGCGCCTGCCAAAGCTTCTTACGAAGGTTCTTTTCATATGCGATGAAAAGCGACCAGGCTGGGAATTTTACACGTCAAATAAATAACGTATAATAGTTCCTTACCGATGCAGTCGCTGGCTTTGCCTGCCAAAGCGAAAGTCAGTACATTGCTTGCAGTGACATTCAGTAATAATTAAAGTGAAAATTCCGCTATCCTGTACACTTTTATTCGTCGTATTGTATGTCACATCATCCGTCCTCATTGAAAAAAATTTTTCTTAATTCAATCATAGGAGGTGCTCTTTATTCATGTTATGCTAGAATATAAACATTAATCAACAAAATATCTTAACATAAATTCTTATCAATTTATTTTTGTTGTATTATAACAAACGAATAAATGCATAGGTAACGAAGTTACGAATGAACAAATTAACTATAGAACTATAGGCTAATGAAGCACTTTACAGACCGGCAAGACCTCAACATAATGGTACATAGTTTCACGTGGAACGACAAGGCCACATCAGTGACGCGGCGCGCGACAACGAGAGTGATGAACAAAGTTCATCAGCGGCGGCAGTCACAGGTGGGGCCTTGTCGTCCCACGTGACAATATATGTGAAAATATCTTTCAACAAAAGAACTAACGAGAGTGCACAGTAAATGCATGGAAGAATGATATAAGTGAGTGATTTTTAATCGTGGTGTGGTGGATTCACTTGATCTGGTCTGTTAGCGGCATCATCGATTGTATTTATTAAAATACGGGAAGGATAATGAACATTTCTTTCATGCCTGGCGTAACCCAAATACCATAGCATACTCGTGACATGTACGCATGTGCCCAAAGTACGAGCTCCTGTTTTGCAAGTGCAATAATAGCCTCGTATTGGTTCATCATTCATATTGGCGTAAGGAATATAAGCGATAAACACTTGGTATCGTGTTCTATTTCGGTGTCTTGACCAAGCTCGTGCTCTTAAAAACCCTGGCTCTGGTAACCTTTCTTCATCTCTTAAGAGTTCTATTTGCAATTCATCATTATCTTCTCTTTCAAATGAATCTTGAACGTAAGACGAAGCCAATCCAACTTGATAAACTCCGACCGTCAACTCTTCGAGGAATGCAACCGTAAGAACTGGAAAATCGACGAGTTGATTCGCGTCCAATGGTAGCCATCTATAATTCACAGATTACTCTTTTCAAATATTAATAATGTATTTAATGATCTAGAAGTTTTGAAGTGTTTCGTTTGGTCGCTAATAATGTCGTATCGTGATAATGGGTGCGTGTATGTTCCTATAATGCATAACGGAGTAAATGTAAATTCAGATATTACATAAATTGTCAAGTATTCTTAAGTAATACCTATGAACATTTCTTCTCGCTAACCCCTCGCGTTCTACTCTAGCCTTCACTTCGTTATTTCCCAATGCTCTATTCAGCATAACTCGAGCAGATACAGCATCCGCATTTTCCATGTAGATAAGAGGGTGAAACCTACGCGTAAGAAATACATGACATTTAAAATTATTAAAAATTTCATGCAATATCATAATTTCTATAGTTTTCGATATTATATGGTATACTATTGTTATAAATAATTATATATCGAGAAAATCAAATGAGTGCGTAAACGTTTTTTTTTTTTTTTTTTTTGACGTGGGCAGAGTGAACTCTGCAGCCAGTGGCCCTTCGAAACGAGTACCCCACTGGAAACCGTCGTTAAACATTACTTCGGTGGGGACTCTATAGAGCTTCTCTGCTACATCTGTGTCTTTTCCGTACATCCCCCGTCCACCTTGCGGTGATTAGGGGTTCGGGAACCAGAAGCGTCGTTTTCGTCTTTTTCCTACAGCATCGTCCGGATTGTTTTATCTACACCTCTTGCGCTTCTTGTCTCAGTCTAGAGACGACTGATTGCGCAAAGGACGTTACCGCCAGCCAATTGCCTGCGGTCTCGAGCATGAGCCGGACGATGTTTTCCGGCTCGATTTCTTCTTGGAGGACTTGATGAAGTCTCTCCCTCTCCTCGTGAAATCGTGGACAGTGGAAAAACACATGCTCCGCGTCTTCTGTTGTGGTGGGGCAGGCCGGGCAGAGTGCGCTAAGTGTGTTGTCATAGCGCTGGCTATGGCTTTTGAAGTAGCCATGCCCGGACAGGAGTTGTGTGAGATGGTAGTTCACTTCTCCATGCCCCCTCTCTACCCATTCTGCGATGTTCGGAATCAGCCGGTGTGTCCATCGGCCTCTTGGGGCCCGATCCCATCGGTCCTGCCACCTTCTCAGCGTCTCTCTTCTTTCTTCTTCCTTGACGTCGTCGGGTTGGCGCTGGTATATGCGCGCACGCTCATCCGCCAGTAGGGTCAGCGGGGGTACGCCGGCTATCACGTACGTCGCATCGTAGGAGACGTGTGGTCGCCCGCTGATCACGCGCAGGCAGGCTCGTCGGTGCACGGCCTCCGCTTGACGGATGTAGGCCTGTGTCTCTGTCGCACATCTCCAGATGGGCGCTCCATACAGGAGGATCGAGTCGACGACGTGAGCATAGAGCTCTCGTCGGCTGCTTCTGGGCCCACCGGTGTTGGGCATGATCTTCGCTAGGGCTCCAGCCACTCTTGCTGCCTTTTCGCTGGTGGTTCGGAGGTGTTGGTCGAACCTCAGCTTGGAGTCAATGTGTAGGCCCAGGTAGCGGATGCAGGGGGACGACCTTATGCTGCAGTCGCCCACGGTGATGGTGATGGTTTCCGTTTTTTTCCTACTAGTGATCAGTAGGGCCTCGGTCTTGTGATCGGCCGTAACAAGGCTGAGCTCGTGAAGCGTGCCACGCACCTGCTCGATGGCAGCGACGAGGTCGTACTCGATCTGCCACAGGTGCTTAGCAACAGCCACCAGGGCGATGTCGTCCGCGAAGCCGACGATTCTTACGTTGTCTCTGAAGTTGAGGCGCAGTATGGCGTCGTACATGACGTTCCACAGGATGGGCCCCAGGACAGATCCTTGCGGAACGCCTGCTGTGACACTATAGGACTCTGGCCCGTCGTCCGTGTCGTAGTCGAGGACTCTCGCTGAGAGGTAGCTGCTGATAATTCTCAGCAGGTACTCAGGCGCGCGCATCCGGCGCAGCGCGGTGTGGATGCTGTTCCACCGAGCCGAGTTGAACGCGTTCTTCACGTCGAGGGTCACGATTGCACAGTATTTCTTGGTGCCGCGATTCCATCTTTTACCTGCGATAGCTTCTCGAGCAGTGGCGATGACGCTCTCGATGGCGTTGATCGTCGATCGCCCCTTACGGAAACCGTACTGGTGGTCTGAGAGGCCCTCCGGGCTCTCGGTGATGGCTTCGAGGCGGTCGCAGATGATTCTTTCTAGAATCTTGCCCGCTGTGTCGAGCATGCAGAGCGGCCTGTACGACGATGGTTCATCGGGGGGCTTGCCTGGCTTTGGCAGCAGGACCAGCCTCTGACGTTTCCAGCACGCAGGAAAGACGCCAGTACGTAGGCATGCCGTATACACCTGCAGGAAGGCGTCAGGGTGCTCGACGATGGCGGTCTTGATAACGGCGTTTGGTACGCCGTCCGGCCCGGGCGCAGTGTGCTCCTTGATCCTCTTATAGGCTCTTCGGAGTTCCTCCAAGGTGACGGCCGGAACAATTTCTCCTGCCTGGGGTGGTGGTGGGGGAGAAGGTTCGTCGGGCACGCGAGGGAAGAGGGCCGCCACTATGCGGCGCACCAGGGACGGAGAGCTCGGAGGATTTACTCTCGGGCCTCTGAGACGGGACATGACCGTCTTGTACGGTTTACCCCACACGTCCTCGTTGACCTCGTCGCACAGTTTGTTCCAACACAGGCGCTTGCTGGTCTTGATAGCAGCGCGCAGGAGACGTCTTGCAGAGGCGTAGCTCGCTCGGCAAGCGTCTTCGTTTGGCCGACCGTGTGCTCTCTGGGCAAGCCTTCGCGCTCGCAGACATGCACGCCGAAGGTCGGCGATCTCGCTTGTCCACCAGTACACCGCACCACGGCGACGTCGTCCGCCTCTCCTAGACATAGACGCATCGCATGCACTGGTGATGGCAGCCATGAGTGCGTAAACGTGTAAATATGCGTGGGTGTATATGTCTTTGAGAGTGTTGGTATCGCGTGTATGTATGAGTTTATGTTCGTAATTACGAATTTATAGGCGAACAAGTTATGTTAGTGTGTAGTCGTGTATATATATGCGTGGACGTCTATGAGAGATTGTTAGCGTTGCGTGTATGTATGAGTATATGTTTGTGGCGCGTAATTACGAATTTATAGGCGAGTGAGTTTTGATTTTTCAACGTGTAAATCCATCTGGGTGTATTTGTTTGTTTGAGTGTTAAGGTGTCACAAAGAAAAAGCCATGCCTGTTTATAATCGAAGCTGCGATCCGATAAAAATCACCGAGATTTGGAAGCACATGAATTTGTTGCACGTTTGCCAAGTATTTAAATATTGTTTTTATGTGCCCATTTCTCGCTTCCACAATCCACCTGGTTTTGGTTATCAGACGAGATTCGTTTGCATCTTCTGTGGATAGCTGTATCTCTCCACGTTGTACTGATGGTGGCATTCTACATTCAAACCCAGATTCTTCTAATAATTCTATGCAATCCCGATATCCTCGATCTAATATGAAAATATCTCCATCTTGATACCATTCGGTGAAGTTTTCATCATTGATCATTTGATGTCTTATCATCTCGGCATCGTTGTTGGAAGCGTCAGAGAAGTACGGTCCATGTATATATAGAATATATCCATCAGGAGCCACCATTAAAGCCGGTTTTAAAAGATGCCTTCCTTTGTGTCGGCAAAAAGATTGACGCAAAGCTCGAAAATTGCTACTCTTGTGCGTGTAACTGTACGTCCCATCAACGTACGTTATAGCTTTAGGAACATTTCCTTGGTTATTGTATAACGTATTTGCAAATTCAGTCACATGTTGCTCAATGTATTGCTGTCGAGTAATTGCTTGCAATCCGATACTCTACGGTACAAATCTTGCCATCAAAGATTCCCTGACAGCTTTGACAGCTTTGCTCGTATGAGGTCTGCTTTTGTACTCAAATAAATGTGTGAGGAACTCATCTGAGAGCCCCTGACGCATTTTACACAAAAACATAAGTAGGTCTTTTCTATTTATTACTCTATCACAATACGTAAAAAGCTGGTTGAACTGAGCTTTTGTCAAGCTTGTGAGAGACTTCGTTTCTTCCTCCGATAGGTCGTATATATCTGAGAATCGTCGATTGCACAGAGCATTCTGCCTCATTCCTTCCAGAAATGCTTGTAAATAGGCCCTTGGAATGATGTATTTCCGACTGATGCTCTGCAAACCATTCAAAAGAGGTTTCAAGAGGTAACCTCTTTCATCTAAGTGGCGAGGACACGACCGAACGGTTTCAGGAAAAAATATGTTGCACTCCACAAATACCGAGACTTTACAATCTATAGATAATCGGTGCAAATTTTCGGCTCTGTTGCAAATTACGCACGAATTATTTCTGGTTTGTTTCAGGACGTTCAGTCGAACACTCATTGGATTATTATTTATAATGAGTGCCTCATTTCTCATAGATTGATAGCATTGATTGCATACTCGAGTTTCTTGTTCAACAATTTGTGCCACTAAATTAGCTTGGGCACGTCGATAGATCGCTATTTCTCGAATGTCTGCTCTATCTTCAGGAAAGATTCTTTTCGTAGTTTGTAAAGGAGAGCGCTCGTTACAAGCGTAGCATCGTGGTCGATTATTATATGCCGCCATATTAATAAGATAGACCTGTTAAAGAAAACATTACTTTAATTTTATCACATTCCTATGCATATTTTACGATATAAAAATAATTGCATGCAATCAAGCTCACGTGTAATCAATAAGCTTAACCACGAGGACGATGGATAACACGCAACGACGGATTCTAGAAAAATAAGTGACGAATGTAATGAGCTTAATGCGAGGATGATGAAGAGATGCGCAATGACGACTATGAGGGATAAACAACGAAGACGACGCGAGGATACGCGACCATGACCACGAGGGATAATCGAGGACGACACGACGACTACGAGGCATGCGGGACAGGGACGGCTACAGAAAGTAGGCGACAACGTCCATGAGAAATACGCAACAGAGATACCACGGGGAACGCGAGGACGACGAGAGGATACGCGACGATGACTACAGTGGTAACGCGGGAACGGCTACGAAGGATGAACGGGGATGATGAATGATCCACGACGACCGGGACGAGAGCTTGACGAGAGCACGAACTCGAAAAAAAAGCTTGATACTCAAATTCATACTCTTACATACTATACATATATATCGTGACCATACATATTCATATTCGCAAGTTCATACGTTCATGTATATATCATATTTTTTATTACATTTTACTCACCTTTTTTAGAGTCTCAAATTGTATTCTAGACCTTCACTTTTCAAATTAGTTTATTTAAATGGGCAAATAAGTATATTCTCGCACCGATTTAATTAAGATTCCTTTCCCTTTTCTACTATGAGAATATCGATAAAAGGTTACTTTTGTTATTTCCACATCTTTTTGTTTGAACACACAAGGTTAGAGGAGGTTAGTCTCCAAAATTTTATAAACAATATAACTAGCAACTCATATGTTCGATAACGCATATACAGTGTATGACGTACAGTGTATATATTATACACAGATTTAAACAATGTTCTCCTCAGCATTCGGTATTCAAACGGGTGGAAGTTTTTTCAAAATCTTGAAAAATAAAAAAATGACCTTTGTTAAGATCACAGCAAATATATTAAGAGTCCGAAAAATCAATGACTGGAAAACTAGATTGTGTTCTGGGGCTTCCTTTTTTCGCGGCTTAGGCCTGTATACTATTTTTCATACACAGTAGCCCGAAAATCGCTCTTTCCGCTTTGCGCAGCGGTTGTGAGGTAGTGACTTTCAGACAGCTGGTATGAAAAAAATGTTCCCTATTTAATGCAATTATTCTTATGTTCGTCCGGAAATATGAAAAAAATAGTTAAAAAAAGAAAGTGGGAGTTTGAAAAGAACTGACAGGTTATAGCGAAATTTTTACGTGATGAAAAGCGACGAGACTCTGAATTTTCATGGTTGAGTGATGATTGGCGTATGAACATATCCGACCTATGCAGTCGCTGGCTTTCGCTATTTGAAGCTTCGCTTAAAGTGACGAGTCTGTGAATTTTTTTACGTTTCAGACCGATGCAGTCGCTGGCTCGTTCGGGCCAAAGCTCAGTAAAATTGTTTATTTTAATTAGCATCGACAAGTGACGACTTATAGTGCTTATCACAAGATTTTGTGCACGTCGAGAACAAGCTCTGGAGTATAATTGCGCACATTAACATATCGATATATATATATCGAGAGAGAGAGAGAGAGAGAGAGAGAGAGAGAGAGTGAAAGTGCTTAGTGAAAAAAAATGTTTAATGCTTTTGCAAGTAAAATTTATTTCAAGAACAATTATTTTCTTTATCGTATTCATAAAAACATTTTAATGCCTTTTCTAGTTCTTCTTTGTGCGATGTAGAAGCTTCAATTTGTTCACTCGATTTTTCAGAGAATTGCGAGATTTTATCACGGTGTCTAATAGCATAAATTCCGTCGTAAGAAAAAAAACGAACTCTTACTGCATTTTTAACTTTAGAAGTTACAATAGCCGGTAGCCAATCCCACTTTCCCCATTTAGCCCAAACTACATCGTTAGTACGATAATCGTTCCACCATTTAGTATTGCATCTAGCATGTGCTATTATTTCTTCATCTAATGGTGAATCGTTGTTATCATCGTTGATATCTGCTGAGTTGTTCAGAGATGATGAGCAACTGCTTTCCAATGATGATTGGATAGGCAAATTTTCCCGAGGGCTTATAACATTTTTGACGGGCTCAAAATTTACCGTATCTGTAGTGTGGCATTCCTGCAAAAAAAAAAATAAATTAGCGAGAAAAATATTTGTTTCCGTCACATATTAAATAAAAACTTACACTTTCGAAGTCAAAATCATTCGATTGCGCGTCTTTAAAACTATTGTGATCAAATAAATTTCTATTTTCATCCGTATCATTTTGATATGCTTCGTTGTTCATCATAGCAATCGGACCAAGTATTTGAGAATAATTTTCATTTTCTCTGTCATAACATTTTTATTAAATTGTTATCTCTCTATATTATAAGATAATATCGCCGCCATTCGGTGAAATGGTCATATGACGTCATTATCGCCGCCATTCGGTGGAATGGTCATATGACGTCATTATCGCCGCCATTCGGTGGAATGGTCATATGACGTCATTATCGCCGCCATTCGGTGGAATGGTCATATGACGTCATTATCGCCGCCATTCGGTGGAATGGTCATATGACGTCATTATCGCCGCCATTCGGTGGAATGGTCATATGACGTCATTATCGCCGCCATTCGGTGGAATGGTCATATGACGTCATTATCGCCGCCATTCGGTGGAATGGTCATATGACGTCATTATCGCCGCCATTCGGTGGAATGGTCATATGACGTCATTATCGCCGCCATTCGGTGGAATGGTCATATGACGTCATTATCGCCGCCATTCGGTGGAATGGTCATATGACGTCATTATCGCCGCCATTCGGTGGAATGGTCATATGACGTCATTATCGCCGCCATTCGGTGGAATGGTCATATGACGTCATTATCGCCGCCATTCGGTGGAATGGTCATATGACGTCATTATCGCCGCCATTCGGTGGAATGGTCATATGACGTCATTATCGCCGCCATTCGGTGGAATGGTCATATGACGTCATTACGCGATGATCACGTGATTCGGTCGAAAGGTCACATGACGTCATCACGTGATGATCACGTGATTCGGTCGAATGATCATATGACGTCATCACGTGATGATCACGTGATCAAAAGGTCATGTGACCTTTCTATAACGATGTCATCAAGTGACAGACCTTTTGATTATGTCACTTTGACCTTTCGATCACGTGACGATCACGTGATTACGTCACGTGACCTCTTTACCTTTCGCCATTTTAAACATTTTATTATAGTGTAACCTTGCGCGTTTTGGTACAAGAATAATTTAAATAATAGGGTCATAAATGTGATAATTATGGTTATTTTGGTTTTTTGATTACGTGATTTTAACCTTTCGTTCACGTGACGATTACGTGCTTAAGTAACGTTACGTTAAGTAACGAACCGCTTGATGATAACGTAACCTTGAGCGTTATAATTCGTTCATCATGCGATGCGTCATAACGTGATCACCACGTGATCGAAAGATCAGAGGCACATGATGATCACGTAATGAGGTCATGTAACCTTTTGCCATGTTGACCATTTGAACCTTTGACCTTTCGATCGAAATATTTGAATTTGACTTTTTGATCACGTGATTATCACGACACCTTGACCTTTTGATCAGGTGGTGATTATTATGGTGACTTTGATCCTTGACCCCTTTCGATCATCACATGATCATCACGTGACTCTGACCTTTCTATAACGCGATCATCAAGTGACTGACCTTTCTATACGTTAACATTACGTGACTTTGAACTTTCGATCACGCGACGATCACATAATTACGTCACGTGACCTTTCGTTCATTTGGTACAAAAATAATTTAAATAATAGGGTCATAAATGTGATAATTATGGTTACTTTGATTTTTTGTACAAGAACCAAAAATTATTATGGTTAATTTGGTTATTTTGGTTTCTTCCATTGTACAGACGTTCTCATCCAGTTGAAAGATTAGCATTACACTTAGAAATTAAACAAAATTTAATTTTCCCTGAAAATGAAGAAGTAGAAGCAGCCAAAAAGCCTGGTACTACTTTAACAGCGTGGTTTGATTTAAATAAAAATGATGTTCATGCTAGAAAATTCACGTACGTAAATAATTTACAAGACTATAAGTACAATAAAAAATTTTGAATTTGGGAACGGAGATCACAATTTTCAAATACATTGGGAAGAATAGTTAGTGTTGTGCCAAAAGATGTTGAACGGTTTTATTTAAAATTAATTTTACACAAAGCTAAAGGCTGCAAATCATTCGACGATTTAAGAACTTATAAGGGTATTAAATACGATACATTTAGAGAAACGGCGATTGCAATGGGATTAGTAGATAGCGATCTAGAAATAAAAAAAATATTGACGAAGCTTGTTTAATAATGATGCCGAAACAACTTAGAAAATTTTTCCCTTGGTTTATAATTATTAACAATATACCAATGATTCGAGACGTTTGGCAAACTTATAAAAAATATTTTTTGGAAGGTTTTAAAGATAATCATGAAAACAGAGCTTTGAAAGAAATAAATGATATTTTAGAATTTGAAAATTTAAGCTGTATTGATGTCGGTTTACCAGCACCGAATCTGGATTTTTTAAAAACTCTTGTTGATGAAGAAGATTTAAATAGTCAACTGGAATTTTATAAAAATGAATATCTTCTTAGATACAAAAAAATGAATTTAGATCAAAAATTAATTTTCGATTACGTAATAACACATTTACGTAACGCTGGTAAACCGACATCAATACTTCTTCATTTTCAGGGAAAATTAAATTTTGTTTATTTTCTAAGTGTAATGCTAATCTTTCAACTGGATGAGAACGTCTGTACAATGGAAGTATTATATAAAATTTTATATTATTAAACATATACTCATATGAAATTGTAAACGAGGGGGGTTGGCGCGCGAAGCGCGCAGGGGGGCTCGCCCCCCTAGTTATTTTATAAGGTAGATGTAACTTGTTATTTTTAGGCTCACAGATAGTTTTTCAAAGTTTGTTTGATGTCCAACTGAAGCTCTAAATTGATATTTTTATCGATGCAGTTATCAATTAATCTTTCTGCCGACTCAAAATGAGCTCTTCGACAAATTTTTCTAAAATATAGAATTCTCTCATCTTGTTCTTCTGACACCACTGGTTCATATAATTTTTCAATAAGTTTTTTTACTGTTTTTATTTCAATGTTTTTAATATTCGAAATCCGGAAATCGAATGTAAATCTGGAAGATTAAATATATTTATAATTATAAAATGCCATCTTGGTAATGAATGTGCATAAATGTAAGAATGTATGGCTACTCGAGTGAAAGGAAAAATGAGATGAAGATTGATCAAACGCATGCATGTAAGAAAAATTACTGCATATTAGCATAAAAGAATGTGTTATCACGGGGTAGTCATAATTGGCCGACAAGTACGGGCCAAGTCAACGCACAGCCTCGCGGCGAGTTAGTAACCGTGATCGATCTATTGGTCGGAAGGTAGCCCGGCTGGAAAGCCTTTTCTCAACCCGTAATAAGATTAGAAGTTCGTTAGTTTTGGTGAGTAGGCATATTTATCGAGAGTGATCGTGTGGACGCTAAATTCGCACCATCGGAATACGTGCGTGCTCGCGTGGTTCGTAGTTGCATCAGCGAGTAACTTCGTGCAGGTGCGAGAGTCAGTGCGACGGTGCGACGGAGATTGTGTGAGAGTGTAAAGTAGAGACGGGTCAGAATCACTTCGTGTCTGAGTACGGCAAGAGGAGGCCCAGAGGCCCTCAGGCTACCTATGCTTCGGCATAACCGTCCCCGTGGTCGGTCGCGGTAGAGCCTCGGAGACAGGAACGCGTTGTCGCGAGCCGAAAATCGAGAGGAGGGTAACCAGCGTTACAGCAAACCCACGCTGTCCTGAGCGACCCTTAGGCTGGCCAGCCAGGTAATCGCGTGAAAAGAACATTGTGCTGCTCGTCGGCGGCGACTGCGAGGTCGCCTGGCGCTCAGCTTGGGCGGAAAAGTCGGCGAGCACATCGGGCGAAAGGTGATATAATGGGCGTCTCGTCGTAGGAGTGTCACAACTTTATAGTGTATAATGAAGTTTATATGTGTATGATATTATTTTAGGTATAATCTAGCAACTAACCTTTTCATAAACGCAGCAGCGGCCAATATTGGTGAAAATTTTATAATTGGTTGACGCAGAAATCCGGTTAATCCACCGCAATTTTTGAAAAATAATCCGAGTGATTGGTAGAGCTCTCGATCGTTCATGCGGTTACCTCGAATTTTCATAACTTCATGAACGAGAGTTTTTTGGACTTCTAAGTCATAGATATCTTCGTCTTGTAAAGGATCACTTTCCCTTGATGCAGCTTCCATCAAAAACTTTCGTAGCTGCTCCAGATGGTCAACTCTTGTTGAAAAATAACTTTCACTAAACTTTGCGTTTACCATTTTGAGAAACGATTCAATAACTTCGATTGATGTTCGAGCTGATCATTGATAATATCAACGCAGTGAAGTTGAATACGTTGAAAGATACAGTGTACCACAAAACGTATACACAAAAGCTTAGACTGCGTAATTGTACATAAAAAATTCGAATGGATATCAAAACAGAGTTAAAGTTGGAATAATTGTTTATGTAAATCCATTGGAATTTCAGTACTCAAAAAAGGATAGAAATGCTAAAAATTAGTAACCCTGTTCTCGTGAGTCTAAATATTGTAAAAAAATGAAAACCAAAAAAGAAAATTATAGGTTCTAAACTTGTAAAATAGACTGGCGTGTACGATTCTTCATGGTCAGATAATAAAAAATAATAATTAAAACAATCAGTAAAACTCGATAACACAAGTTACGAAATATGAACTTATAATAAGTAATATTTGACTTATGATATTCGATTGATGAAAAATTATATTATCTGTCGGAAAACATGATATCAGTGCAAGATTCGATCGACCGCTGGTCTCGAGGATGAGTTTGTCAAATCAAGAATCGTAGCTCGACTCACGCTGAGCTTAGGGCTGATCTCGTCGCATGCAATCAATGAAAGTTCACTTCATTTCTCAAAAAACATGAAAGCAGCACAAGATCGACTCGACCTCTGACCTCGAGGATGAGTTTATCAGATCCAGGGTCGTAGCTCGTTTCGGGCTGAGCTTAAAACTGAGCTAGTGGCCTGCGATCAATGAAAGTTTTCACATTTCCTCGAAAAAGATGAAAGCAGCCGAAGATCGACTCGACCGCTGGTCTCGAGGATGAGTTTGTCAGATCCAGGGTCGTAGCTCGTTTCGGGCTGAGCTTAAGGCTGAGCTGGTGGCCTGCGATCAATACAAGTTTACTTTATTTCTCAAAAAACACGAAAGCAGCACAAGATCGACGCGACCTCTGACCTCGAGGATGAGTTTGTCAGCCCCAGGGCCGTAGCTCGTTTCGCGCTGAGCTTAAAACTGAGCTGGTGGCTTGCGATCAATGAAAGTTTTCACATTTCCTCGAAAAACATGAAAGCAGCCGGAGATCGACTCGACCGCTGGTCTCGAGGATGAGTTTGTCAGATCCAGGGTCGTAGCTCGTTTTGGGCTGAGCTTGAGGCTAAGCTAGTGGCCTGCGATCAATGAAAGTTTTCACATTTCCTCGAAAAAGATGAAAGCAGCCGAAGATCGACTCGACCGCTTGTCTCGAGGATGAGTTTGTCAGCCCCAGGATCGTAGCTCGACTCTTACTGAGCTTAGTGCTAAGCTGGTGGCCTGCGTTCAATAAAAGTTCCCATCATTCCTCAAAAAACATAAAAGCAGCACAAGATCGACTCGACCGCTGGCCTCGAGGATGAGTTTGTCAGCCCCAGGGCCGTAGCTCGTTTCGCGCTAAGCTTAAAACTGAGCTGGTGGCCTGCGATCAATACAAGTTTACTTCATTTCTCAAAAAACATGAAAGCCGCACAAGATCGACTCTACCGCTGACCTCGAGGAAGAGTTTGTCTGCCCCAAGATTGCAGCTCGACTCTCGCTGAGCTTAAGGCTAAGCTGGTGGCCTGCGATCAATACAAGATTACTTCATTTCTCAAAAAACATGAAAGCCGCACAAGATCGACTCTACCGCTGACCTCGAGGAAGAGTTTGTCAGCCCGAAGATCGCAGCACGACTCTCGCTGAGCTTAGTGCTGAGCTGGTGGCCTGCTATTGGTGAAAGTTCCAATCATTCCTCAAAAAACATAAAAGCAGCACAAGATCGACTCGACCGCTGGCCTCGAGGATGAGTTTGTCAGCCCCAGGGCCGTAGCTCGTTTCGCGCTGAGCTTAAAACTGAGCTGGTGGCCTGCGATCAATGAAAGTTTTCACATTTCCTCGAAAAACATGAAAGCAGCCGAAGATCGACTCGACCGCTGACCTCGAGGAAGAGTTTGTCAGCCCCAGGGCCGTAGCTCGTTTCGCGCTGAGCTTAAAACTGAGCTGGTGGCCTGCGATCAATGTAAGTTTTCACATTTCCTCGAAAAACATGAAAGCAGCACAAGATCGACTCGACCGCTGGTCTCGAGGATGAGTTTGTCAGATCCAGGTTCTTAGCTCGCTTCGCGCTGAGCTTAAGGCTAAGCTAGTGGCCTGCGATCAATACAAGTTTACTTCATTTTTCAAAAAACACGAAAGCAGCACAAGATCGACTCTACCGCTGACCTCGAGGATGAGTTTGTCAGATCCAGGGTCGTAGCTCGTTTCGGGCTTAGCTTAAAACTGAGCTGGTTGCCTGCAATCAATGAAAGTTTTCACATTTCCTCGAAAAACATGAAAGCAGCCGAAGATCGACTCGACCGCTGGTCTCGAGGATGAGTTTGTCAGATCCAGGGTCGTAGCTCGTTTCGGGCTGAGCTTAAGGCTAAGCTGGTGGCCTGCGATCAATGAAAGTTTTCACATTTCCTCGAAAAAGATGAAAGCAGCCGAAGATCGACTCGACCGCTGGTCTCGAGGATGAGTTTGTCAGCCCCACGATCGTAGCTCGACTCTTACTAAGCTTAGTGCTAAGCTTGTGGCCTGCGATCAATAAAAGTTTACTTCATTTCTCAAAAAACATGAAAGCGGCACAAGATCGACTCGACCTCTGACCTCGAGGATGAGTTTGTCAGATCCAGAGTCGTAGCTTGTTTCGGGCTAAGCTTAAGGCTGAGCTGGTGGCCTGCGATCAATACAAGTTTACTTTATTTCTCAAAAAACATGAAATCCGCACAAAATTCACTCTACCGCTGACCTCGAGGAAGAGTTTGTCAGCCCGAAGATCGCAGCTCGACTCTCGCTGAGCTTAGTGCTGAGCTGGTGGCCTGCGATTGGTGAAAGTTCCAATCATTCCTCAAAAAACATAAAAGCAGCACAAGATCGACTCGACCGCTGGCCTCGAGGATAAGTTTGTCAGCCCCAGGGCTGTAGCTCGTTTCGCGCTGAGCTTAAAACTGAGCTGGTGGCCTGCGATCAATGAAAGTTCACTTCATTCCTCAAAAAACATAAAAGCAGCACAAGATCGACTCTACCGCTGACCTCGAGGAAGAGTTTGTCAGCCCGAAGATCGCAGCTCGACTCTCGCTGAGCTTAGTGCTGAGCTGGTGGCCTGCTATTGGTGAAAGTTCCAATCATTCCTCAAAAAACATAAAAGCAGCACAAGATCGACTCGACCGCTGGCCTCGAGGATGAGTTTGTCAGCCCCAGGGCCGTAGCTCGTTTCGCGCTGAGCTTAAAACTGAGCTGGTGGCCTGCGATCAATGAAAGTTTTCACATTTCCTCGAAAAACATGAAAGCAGCCGAAGATCGACTCGACCGCTGGCCTCGAGGATGAGTTTGTCAGCCCCAGGGCCGTAGCTCGTTTCGCGCTGAGCTTAAAACTGAGCTGGTGGCCTGCGATCAATACAAGTTTACTTCATTTCTCAAAAAACATGAAAGCCGCACAAGATCGACTCTACTGCTGACCTCGAGAAAGAGTTTGTCAGATCCAGGTTTTAAGCTCGCTTCACGCTGAGCTTAAGGCTAAGCTGGTGGCCTGCGATCAATACAAGTTTACTTCATTTCTCAAAAAACATGAAAGCCGCACAAGATCGACTCGACCGCTGGTCTCGAGGAAGAGTTTGTCAGCCCGAAGATCGCAGCTCGACTCTCGCTGAGCTTAGTGCTGAGCTGGTGGCCTGCTATTGATGAAAGTTCCAATCATTCCTCAAAAAACATAAAAGCAGCACAAGATCGACTCGACCTCTGGTCTCGAGGATGAGTTTGTCAGCCCCAAGGCCGTAGCTCGTTTCGCGCTGAGCTTAAAACTGAGCTGGTGGCCTGCGATCAATGAAAGTTCACTTCATTCCTCAAAAAACATAAAAGCAGCACAAGATCAACTCGACCGCTGACCTCGAGGAAGAGTTTGTCAGCCCCAGGGCCGTAGCTCGTTTCGCGCTGAGCTTAAAACTGAGCTGGTGGCCTGCGATCAATGAAAGTTTTCACATTTCCTCGAAAAACATGAAAGCAGCCGAAGATCGACTCGACCGCTTGTCTCGAGGATGAGTTTGTCAGCCCCAGGATCGTAGCTCGACTCTTACTGAGCTTAGTGCTAAGCTGGTGGCCTGCGATCAATAAAAGTTTACTTCATTTCTCAAAAAACATGAAAGCCGCACAAGATCGACTCTACCGCTGACCTCGAGGAAGAGTTTGTTAGCCCCAAGATCGCAGCTCGACTCTCGCTGAGCTTATGGCTGAGCTGGTGGCCTGCGATTGATGAAAGTTCCCATCATTCCTCAAAAAACATAAAAGCAGCACAAGATCGACTCGATCGCTGGCCTCGAGGATGAGTTTGTCAGCCCCAGAGCCGTAGCTCGTTTCGCGCTGAGCTTAAAACTGAGCTGGTGGCCTGCGATGAATGAAAGTTCACTTCATTCCTCAAAAAACATAAAAGCAGCACAAGATCGACTCGACCGCTGACCTCGAGGAAGAGTTTGTCAGCCCCAGGGCCGTAGCTCGTTTCGCGCTGACCTTAAAACTGAGCTGGTGGCCTGCGATCAATACAAGTTTACTTCATTTCTCAAAAAACATGAAAGCCGCACAAGATCGACTCTACCGCTGACCTCGAGGAAGGGTTTGTCAGCCCGAAGATCGCAGCTCGACTCTCGCTGAGCTTAGTGCTGAGATGGTGGCCTGCGATCAATAAAAGTTTACTTCATTTCTCAAAAAACATGAAAGCAGCACAAGATCGACTCGACCTCTGACCTGGAGGATGAGTTTGTCAGATCCAGGGTCGTAGCTCGTTTCGGGCTGAGCTTAAGGCTGAGCTGGTGGCCTGCGATCAATACAAGTTTACTTTATTTCTCAAAAAACACGAAAGCAGCACACGATCGACGCGACCTCTGACCTCGAGGAAGAGTTTGTCAGCCCCAAGATCGCAGCTCGACTCTCGCTGAGCTTAGTGCTGAGCTGGTGGCCTGCGATTGGTGAAAGTTAAAATCATTCCTCAAAAAACATAAAAGCAGCACAAGATCGACTCGAGCGCTGGTCTCGAGGATGAGTTTGTAAGCCCCAGGGCCG
Source organism: Trichogramma pretiosum (assembly GCF_000599845.2). Taxonomy (NCBI): domain Eukaryota; kingdom Metazoa; phylum Arthropoda; class Insecta; order Hymenoptera; family Trichogrammatidae; genus Trichogramma; species Trichogramma pretiosum. The sequence continues at coordinate 22,810 of NW_019641226.1, forward strand.
TAGCTCGTTTCGCGCTGAGCTTAAAACTGAGCTGGTGGCCTGCGATAAATGAAAGTTTTCACATTCCCTCGAAAAACATGAAAGCAGCCGAAGATCGACTCGACCGCTGGTCTCGAGGATGAGTTTGTCAGATCCAGGGTCGTAGCTCGTTTCGGGCTGAGCTTAAGGCTGAGCTGGTGGCCTGCGATCAATACAAGTTTACTTTATTTCTCAAAAAACACCAAAGCAGCACAAGATCGACTCGACCTCTGACCTCGAGGATGAGTTTGTCAGATCCAGGGTCGTAGCTCGTTTTGCGCTGAGCTTAGTGCTAAGCTGGTGGCCTGCGATCAATAAAAGTTTACTTCATTTCTCAAAAAACATGAAAGCAGCACAAGATCGACTCGACCTCTGACCTGGAGGATGAGTTTGTCAGATCCAGGGTCGTAGCTCGTTTCGCGCTGAGCTTAGTGCTAAGCTGGTGGCCTGCGATCAATAAAAGTTTACTTTATTTCTCAAAAAACATGAAGGCAGCACAAGATCGACTCGACCGCTGACCTCGAGGATGAGTTTGTCAGATCCAGGGTCGTAGCTCGACTCTCGCTGAGCCCAAAACTGAGCTGGTGGCTGGCGATCAATGAAAGTTTTTACATTCCCTCGAAAAACATGAAAGCAGCCGAAGATCGACTCGACCGCTGTCCCGAGGATGAGTTTGTCAGCCCCAGGATTGTAGCTCGACTCTTACTGAGCTTAGTGCTAAGCTGGTGGCCTGCGATCAATAAAAGTTTACTTCATTTCTCAAAAAACATGAAAGCAGCACAAGACCGACTCGACCGCTGACCTCGAGAATGAGTTTGTCAGATCCAGGGTCGTAGCTCGTTTCGGGCTGAGCTTTAGGCTGAGCTGGTGGCCTGCGATCAATGAATGTTCACTTCATTCCTCAAAAAACATAAAAGCAGCACAAGATCAACTCGACCGCTGACCTCGAGGAAGAGTTTGTCAGCCCCAAGATCGCAGCTCGACTCTCGCTGAGCTTAGTGCCGAGCTGGTGGCCTGCGATCGATGAAAGTTCACTTCATTTTTCAAAAAACATGAAAGCAGCACAAGATCGACTCGACCGCTGACCTCGAGGAAGAGTTTGTCAGCCCTAGCGCCGTAGCTCGTTTCGCTCTGAGCTTAAAACTGAGCTGGTAGCCTGCGATCAATGAAATTTCACTTCATTCCTCAAAAAACATAAAAGCAGCACAAGATCGACTCGACCGCTGGCCTCGAGGATGAGTTTGTCAGCCCCAGGGCCGTAGCTCGTTTCGCGCTGAGCCCAAAACTGAGCTGGTGGCTTGCGATCGATGAAAGTTTTCACATTCCCTCAAAAAACATGAAAGCAGCCGAAGATCGACTCGACCGCTGTCCCGAGGATGAGTTTGTCAGCCCCAGGATCGTAGCTCGACTCTTACTGAGCTTGGTGCTAAGCTGGTGGCCTGCGATCGATAAAAGTTTACTTCTTTTCTCAAAAAACATGAAAGCAGCACAAGACCGACTCGACCGCTGACCTCGAGGATGAGTTTGTCAGCCCCAGGGCCGTAGCTCGTTTCGCGCTGAGCTTAAAACTGAGCTGGTGGCCTGCGATCAATGAAAGTTTTAACATTTTCTCGAAAAACATGAAAGCAGCCGAAGATCGACTCGACCTCTGGTCTCGAGGAAGAGTTTGTCAGCCCCAAGATCGCAGCTCGACTCTCGCTGAGCTCAAGGCTAAGCTGGTGGCCTGCGATCAATACAAGTTTACTTCATTTCTCAAAAAACATGAAAGCCGCACAAGTTCGACTCTACCGCTGACCTCGAGGATGAGTTTGTCAGCCCCAGGGCCGTAGCTCGTTTCGCGCTGAGCCCAAAACTGAGCTGGTGGCTTGCGATCAATGAAAGTTTTCACATTCCTTCGAAAAACATGAAAGCAGCCGAAGATCGACTCGACCGCTGGTCTCGAGGATGAGTTTGTCAGATCCAGAGTCGTAGCTCGTTTCGCGCTGAGCTTAGTGCTAAGCTGGTGGCCTGCGATCAATAAAAGTTTACTTCATTTCTCAAAAAACATGAAAGCAGCACAAGATCGACTCGACCGCTGACCTCGAGGATGAGTTTGTCAGATCCAGGGTCGTAGCTCGTTTCGGGCTGAGCTTAAGGCTGAGCTAGTAGCCTGCGATCAATGAATGTTCACTTCATTCCTCAAAAAACATAAAAGCAGCACAAGATCAACTCGACCGCTGACCTCGAGGAAGAGTTTGTCAGCCCCAAGATCGCAGCTCGACTCTCGCTGAGCTTAGTGCCGAGCTGGTGGCCTGCGATCGATGAAAGTTCACTTCATTTTTCAAAAAACATGAAAGCAGCACAAGATTGACTCGACCGCTGACCTCGAGGAAGAGTTTGTCAGCCCCAAGATCGCAGCTCGACTCTCGCTGAGCTTAAAACTGAGCTGGTGGCCTGCGATCAATGAAAGTTTTCACATTTCCTCGAAAAACATGAAAGCAGCCGAAGATCGACTCGACCTCTGGTCTCGAGGATGAGTTTGTCAGCCCCAGGATCGTAGCTCGACTCTTACTAAGCTTAGTGCTAAGCTGGTGGCCTGCGATCAATACAAGTTTACTTTATTTCTCAAAAAACACGAAAGCAGCACAAGATCGACGCGACCTCTGACCTCGAGGAAGAGTTCGTCAGCCCTAAGATCGCAGCTCGACTCTCGCTGAGCTTAGTGCTGAGCTGGTGGCCTGCGATTGATGAAAGTTTCCATCATTCCTCAAAAAACATAAAAGCAGCACAAGATCGACTCGACCGCTGGCCTCGAGGATGAGTTTGTCAGCCCCAAGATCGCAGCTCGACTCTCGCTGAGCTTAGTGCTGAGCTGGTGGCCTGCGATTGATGAAAGTTCCCATCAATCCTCAAAAAACATAAAAGCAGCACAAGATCGACTCGACCGCTGGCCTCGAGGATGAGTTTGTCAGCCCCAGGGCCGTAGCTCGTTTCGCGCTGAGCTTAAAACTGAGCTGGTGGCCTGCGATCAATGAAAGTTTTAACATTTCCTCGAAAAACATGAAAGCAGCCGAAGATCGACTCGACCTCTGGTCTCGAGGAAGAGTTTGTCAGCCCCAAGATCGCAGCTCAACTCTCGCTGAGCTCAAGGCTAAGCTGGTGGCCTGCGATCAATACAAGTTTACTTCATTTCTCAAAAAACATGAAAGCCGCACAAGTTCGACTATACCGCTGACCTCGAGGATGAGTTTGTCAGCCCCAGGGCCGTAGCTCGTTTCGCGCTGAGCCCAAAACTGAGCTGGTGGCTTGCGAACAATGAAAGTTTTCACATTCCCTCGAAAAACATGAAAGTAGCCGAAGATCGACTCGACCGCTGTCCCGAGGATGAGTTTGTCAGCCCCAGGATCGTAGCTCGACTCTTACTGAGCTTAGTGCTAAGCTGGTGGCCTGCGATCAATAAAAGTTTACTTCTTTTCTCAAAAAACATGAAAGCAGCACAAGATCGACTCGACCTCTGACCTCGAGGATGAGTTTGTCAGATCCAGGGTCGTAGCTCGTTTCGGGCTGAGCTTAAGGCTGAGCTGGTGGCCTGCGATCAATGAATGTTCACTTCATTCCTCAAAAAACATAAAAGCAGCACAAGATCAACTCGACCGCTGACCTCGAGGAAGAGTTTGTCAGCCCCAAGATCGCAGCTCGACTCTCGCTGAGCTTAGTGCCGAGCTGGTGGCCTGCGATCGATGAAAGTTCACTTCATTTTTCAAAAAACATGAAAGCAGCACAAGATTGACTCGACCGCTGACCTTGAGGATGAGTTTGTCAGCCCCAGGGTCGTAGTTCGTTTCGCGCTTAGCGTAAGGCTGAGCTGGTGGCCTGCGATCAATAAAAGTTTACTTCATTTCTCAAAAAACATGAAAGCAGCACAAGATTGACTCGACCGCTGACCTCGAGGATGAGTTTGTTTTGCATCGGTGTTTGCATCGGTTCAGATACATTCAAACATCATCCGCGAAATGTAATAAATTCACAGCTTCGTCAGTTGCCGTGGCTCATAATAATGAATCATTTAACTTAGTGTTACGTTGGTCGCCTGTCGAGTGTTTACTCAACTATTTGCTGTGGCCAGCGAAAACCAGCTTTTGCCTCGGTCAGAAACATTTATACCTTTTTTGCCAAATGATGAAAGGTCACAGTTTCGTCGCTCGTCCTTGCTTATGAAAATAAACAATTCAACTTAGCTTTGGCAGGCAAAAGTCAGCTGTTGCATTGGTCAGAAATGTCGATACCTCATTTGCCCAATGAAAATTCACAGTTTTGTAGCTTGCAGTTCCTCATTAAAATGATTCATTTTATTTAGCTTTCGCAAGTGAAAGCCAGGGACTGCATTGGTTAGAAATGTTTGTACGTCATCCGCCAAACGTAGGAAACTCACAGTTTTTTTGTTCGTGTTTGCATATAAAAATGAACAATTCAACTTACCTTTGGCAGGCGAAAGCCAGCGACTGCACTGATTTGGAGATGTTTCGATCGTCGCAAATATACTCCGTTGCCGTTCTCGACGCGTGAACAATTTTGAAAAAGCTACGTTGGTCGACACTAGTCGTGAGTATATTTTGACCATCGCAAATATACTCCGGATCAGTTCTCGACGCGTGAAAAATCATGCAAGAAGCTGTATGAATCAAAGCTAGTCGGGAATATATTTCTACCATCGTAAAGATATTCGAGAGATTTCGAGTTTTTCCCATCAGCCTATGGGGTGAACTTATGGTTTGATCTTCGCCAAGAGGTCAAATAACTCATAAGCAGCATTAACGCGAGAGCCTTGTTGGAAGTTACAGTGATGAAAACGAAAATTATTAAGTTATTTTCGCTTACGTATCCGAATTTCGCAGATTTCGAGTCTCGCCCATGAGCCCATGAAGCGAGTTTATGGTTTAATTATTTTCAGCCGTTTAAAATTAATGAATCGATATCTTTACCAACCACTTGTCGTAGATAACAATTGACTTGCTTTTTGCTACGGCGGGCCACCTAACCTTAGTTTTTTTTTTACTTTATTAATTAATTACAAAAAAACCATGATTACTGAAGTTTTTTTGAGACGACAGTAATTCTTAGAAAATTATTAGCTTTCCAATAAATATACTTTTATCTACTTTTACTGGGACCCATACTCCAATGATATTCTGCCGGGGTCCTTTACCTAACGCACAGTCTTACACAGGGCATAGCTTCAGGCAAACTTCTGCCACTTTGCTTGTTGATGCTGGTGCTGACTTAACAGTACTCAAAAGATATGGTGGTTGGAAGTCGAGTACCGTTGCTGAAGGCTACATAGCTGATTCTGTGTCCAATAAAAAAAAATACACCAACTTATTTCAAGTGGAATGAATTTGGCTTCATCTGTACAAGGACCAACAACAACAATAGCAGTTACATCTCAAACAACAATAACATCTACAGTAACAACATGTAAATTAAATAATTCAACAGCAACAGTAGCAACGTTAACAACAGCAACATCATCTAAACGTTTAAATGAGACAGCATCTAGTAGTCAATTTGTTAAGATTTCAAAATTTAAGCATAATTACAATACAACACTATATTCAGATCAAATTCATCAGCCAGCTACAAGCAAGTCTCAAAAAGAAATGTCAAATTCTGCTATCAATTTTGAATGTACTCCAAAGAGTATTACATCAAAAATGGAAAAACTGTCAATTGACAATGTCAATCAAAATATTTTTAACCCAGATGTAACCCTAAAAAATGACACCATTATTCATCACACACAGGCATCATCCACTGCAAATTCATCAAATTTGAATGAATTATCTGACAACAAAGGTGTGTTTTATGATCCGGATTTAAGATTATTTACTTATGTTTCAAGAAGAGATTCTTCATTAACGTTGAAAAATTGTAATGTTAAGATTGAAGGGACTACAGAAAAAACTTTAATTTTGCAAAAATGCAACATTCTAAAATAACTTATTTTCATTACATACAACTTATATTTGTAAGGTTATATCACTGTTTTTAGTTATATCACTTTATTTCAAGCCTGTACTTACATTCATACATGTAATTCTTAGCTTTGCGTTCATTGTTATTTAAATAAAACTCATGTTCTAACTATTTTGTTGCATAAAAATTATTTCATCATTATCCTAGTCATATGTCAAACTAAGCGTCGACTGCTGTGTATCACTTATGCACATGTTTAAATCTCTAGACTCGTGCAGAGAAGCGACACCTATGCCACGGAAAAGCGTGGTATAGGTGCGGATTTATGGCACGCAGTGCTATAAACATTATATCGTTTGTTTTAATAATAGGATTTGTGGATAAGAGTAGGTGCAGCTGGAAAAAAAAGATTTCTTCCCGTTCATGAGTTATCGAAAAAATGTGGTAATGAGATTTGCTCGGTTCTTCCTGCCGTTCATCACCTTTCTGGAGCTGATTTTACTAGCAAATTTGGAACGAAGTCGGCAGTTTTACGTGCTAATCCGGAGGAATATCTGATGACATTTGGTCACGGTAAAGATTACAATAATATCGCTATCTCTCTTACGAAAATTAACATAATAGTTATTTATGCACGAGTATTGACTACGCCAGCACTAGTGACTTCTTTTGCGCATTTTGTGCGGATAAAGCTGGGCACGCGTTGCATACAAAATTTTATGCAATAGAATGCGAAAAGTGCATAAATGACAAGCATGAAATTTTACCGCACACCAGTGTCCAAAAACGCTTTTTGCGCACTAAAAAATGGGCAAAAAGTCATTTTTCGTCATACTCTTGCATAAGTTATTTTTATTTTAAAAATTAGCTTCTAATTAGCACTTGATTATTATTTCTTTAAGGTCGAAAATTTTTCTTGACACCGATTTTAAAATGTGCTAGTTTTCGTAAAAGGCGCTAATAAAATAAAAATTATAGGACTTATTGATTAAAGTTTCATAATTTCTACTCTAGGTATTTCTTATAACGACATTGAAAGCTCGATTCAGTTGGCTGAGAAATATTTGATAAAATTAACCGAAAAAATAATAAGGAAGAGAATTTTGACGACTTGAGGTTTAATACCTCGAGATTTCACCCGTCCATTTCTCTTGTAGATTATCCCCCGACAAGTTCATCGATCAATCTACATATTCTTCGAGCTCTTTACGCGACGCACCAACAGATTCATCTTTGCGATGGCAATCACGTTGATTTGGATCCCCTTCAGTTTGGATTTATCGTGGAAGATGGCAAGTACCTCCCAGAGAAAGTTCTGAAGCTATTTCCTTCTGTAACGGATTTGGTGCCCAGTTGCAATTGTGAAATGTGCAGCACAAAACATTTTTGCTGTCGTGAGGCGAAATTGAAATGCATAAGTTTCTGCGCATGCAATGTAAATGGCACTTGTAAAAATCAAAAATAAATATACCTACTTCTATAAAATCTTAATATAATAAGTTTACACAATATTGGCAATTTAAATATTAATTTTGTGGTAATATGAGCGAGAAGCTGTCGTTACTTGAGCTTGTGCCCTGACTTTCAACGCCCACTCGTTTCTATGCCCAAAATTAGATGGCTGTAACTTGGCGTCTACTTGATCGATTACCTTTTGGAACGTCTTAAAATTTTCGTTTTTTGACGTACTTTCATTTGTATTTAGTTGCTACGTTAATGTAATAATTTATTCCATCGAAAAAGGCGTATAAACAAATTAAAAGTACGTGAGAGTCATTAAATTACGTCTCAAAACAGCTAATAATTGCTTTATAAACAATCATACTGGGATAAAAACTATACTGAATTGTTGTGTAGGTTATTACCTTTAAAATGAGACGTCGATGAGCTCGATCGCATTAATACGAGCCAAGTTACGGGGGTTGAAAGATAAAAAAGGACGTATTTCTAGTAATTTTGCACTAAATATTGCATAACTTTTTTTCTAGTGGACGGATTTTCAATTAATTTAATGGAAATTCTTCGTCTTTTAAAGACAAATAAAATGAAGAAATTTGTTTTAATCTATCTTTAATATTTTACAAGATATGGCCGTTCAAACAATTAATTTGCTTATAACTTTGAAACGCACCTGATTCGAGAAAATCAACCTCGAAAAATCGATTCAGCGCATCAAAATACGTCTAGAAACGTGTAAAAATGCCGTGGAGTCGGAAATTTTCCAGAAAACCGAGCCAGCGTCCGGACTATCTCGTATTCCGTTTACAATGTCTAACAAATCTTGCAAATCAAGACTGCATTTATTTGAAATTTCCAGGCAAGAAAGTTCTTTCCGTCGAACTTCGTTACTGCCTCGCAGACAATTCTTGCGCCTAGTCTCGATTACAAATTACACTTCGCATTGGACTCGCGGCACAATTTAATACAAGTTTGAATAATATAAAATTACGGTACAAAGTGACGTGAGCTCTGCACACCGAATAAGATGATAGTCGAATCGCGTCGATGCCTCGGCGGGTCCTCAATATATACCACGAGATTTTGCATGCAAAAATAGGAGAAAGTACCTGTCAGCACCTGCTCATCCGTGAGAACCCGACGACAGCTTTTGCTCATTTTTACGAGTTTATTGATCTTCCTGCTAAACTGACATTGCCTCAAATTTAATCAATGCTTTGTATGGCGTGTCTACTTCACACCTTTTTTAAGAGGTGTAGATTTCGATATTCTTTTCGTAGAACTCGATGTTTTTACCAATTTTTATATTTTTGTTTTTCACTTAGCTTGATGTCGTCAGATCCCGTCGATTGAGGCTGGCGCGTCTGCTCGTAGAGTGAAATTTCATGTTTATCGTTATTTGATTATACATCATTTTTATGAATATTATAATTGTTTATAATAAAATAAGGTTGACGTGACAAAATTATTTACTTAATAATTTATATTATTTTTAAGATTTATATAAGATTTATTCACTTGTAAACTTTAGAGAAGTAAAAAAAGGCCCGAGACCTGGGGTTGAACTGGTGATCTGACGGTTGCAAGTTCAACTCCCTACTACTTAAGCCATTCATTGATTAAACAAGAGATATCGAAGCAGTTACAGGTGAGAAGTGTTCATGCATTTTTTTCAAGTTCTTTTAATATCTTATTATATTTATAGTACTACAATAGAAAAACTAGTTGTACAATATAATCACAATTTTAAAATCTAGCTTTCGCTTTTACTCTGGATGGGTACTAGGTTAGGATCCGGCCTCGGCGATGACTTTCTTTGGGTAGTCGTGAGTTTTTGATGATGGCGAGAACCCGAAGAAAGTTATCGCAAAGTTCAGTTCTGACTTGGAGCCAAAAATAGGCTACCGGGATGATATTCTCACACGAAAAACTCAACTACCTGAAGAAAGACGATTTGGTATGATTTTCACCTGATGATTCACCTAACTTTTGACCTGATTTTTTCCGGCAGAATTATTCAATTATCCTCACGGATCCTTCGAGCGTTCTCGCGAACAAGACCGAAATCAACGCAAATTGAAAAAAAATTGACGTCGGTCTGTTGAAAATCCATGGAAATCCATGAAAATCCATTCCCCGACGAAACCTCACGGATGTTTTGAACACGTGCTCGCGAATAAATCCAAAATCCACGAGGATTGAAAAAAATGAACGTGGATCAGTTGAAAATCCGCGGCGATTGCATTTTTTTCAAACAATGATCGACCTACTCAGAATCCCTGTATAATCTACGTGGAATCCCTGTACGATCCACGTGGATAATTAATGCTCGTGGACTTCCACGTGAATGTCCATGCAATTATTTTCAACTGGGGACAAAAAAAAATAATTTCTTGAAGTTTTCGACTTGTTTATGTATAGCTTAAATACCGGAATACATCTTATCTACATTAAATAATAATTAAAGCGCGTTATAAATTAATCAAATTTTTAATGTAGTATAGTACAGTGAAATTTGTACTAATAATTACTCTTCATTCGGTATATTCGTAATGCGCTTGAACTTTAATTTTATCATAAACTATAGTACATACAAGCATGCACTCTAAAAATGAATAATATTTTATTTCTAAGAAGCTCGAAAAAATTTTGAATAAATAATAATCCTCCGATAATACATAATAAGATTTTCTTAAAAAAAAAACCAATACAAAACTGAATAAATTGGTTCTTATAAATAACTATAAAAAACTTATCATTAAAATGGTATAAAATAAAAATTTCGTTACAAATTCATGTTGCTATAAGTTTCTCCTTATTTCTGATAAAATTTCATAAAAAATTACCAATACTTATTTATGAAGTCGCAAAACATGCTGCTTCTTATAAAATTGGTATGAAAAAATTTTGATTTAAAAGTATAGAAAAAAAATTGCTCCCGCATAAAAACTCATGAAAATTTTATAGAAGCCTCTACGGTTTGCATTAAATTAGTTTCAACCGGGTTCCTTTCATTGTTTTTCAAATGTTTTTAGAATTGAGTATTTATCTTAATATTTTGATGACTGCGTCATCGTGATAAAGCAGAAAGGAAAGTAATAAAAAATTTCATATCGCGTAAAAAATGAGCAAAAAAGACGTAAAAATAATAAAAAGTAAGAATAATCTACGATACGACCAAACTTTTATGCGCCAGTCAAGTAACTTAATTTGTTTACTTTTTGTCGAAGAAGGAAATGTCGACTCTTACAACTTTTACTTCTTTTTTTCTATTTTTCTCAAATTGTCATTATTAAATAATTAAATTAATAAATAAATAAATGAATGAACAAGAATCATTTTCGCAGTAAACTGTATATTAATTCTTTGGCAGCAGTTTTTCTATATAAAATTGAATACAATGAAATGTATTAAGTTCTCGGAAATAACACTGGTTTACCAGAAAATCATCATTGGGAGTATATTGAAATTTTTTAGTAAGATTTCATGAACTTGAAATGAAGATTTTATTGAAAAGAATCAGCTTCTGTAAATATTTAGATAATTCTAATATCTCTATAGAAACTTAACTGAGAAAATGAACGTTTCTATGGTAAGTTTTATCAATATTTTACTATTTGGCCCCTTTTAGATCAAAGCTTGTTTATCCCTCCCAAAATTTCAGACTTAAATATGAAAAATATAATACAAGTTTGAAAAGCATAATGAAGTTTTCAAAGAGTATTCATCTTAACAAAAAAAGCATAATCAGTTTATAATCAAGCTTGACTGTGAAATCTTTTTGAAATCTTTTTTTTTCCATGTAGGAAAATAATAAAGTTCTGGGTTAGTACACGAATTGTTTAATAAGATTTCCTATTAGAACATTTTATTAAAAAGTAAGTCACTTTTCATAACATACGAAAAAAAAATTAGTTTCTGTCAAATAACATTGCAAAGAAATGATTGAAGATTCATTTTGAATTTATCAACTTTCGTAAATTTCTTATGAATTTTACTCTATAGTTTGAAAAGAGGTGTATGATTGAATAGCAATTTAAATTGAGAGGCGTGTCACAGTTTTGGTAGAGTTTATTAATGAAGATGTTGGATATTTCTTACCTATTTTAATAAAGTATTAATTTTTTTATTTTTTTAAATAGAATTAATATGTAAAACCGTGAATGTTACCGGTGAAAGGTGAGTAAATTATTTATTTTTACTGAAAAATGGAAATATTATTTTTTACTTATTTAACATGTATAGTATTTTTAAAATTTACAATTTTATATTTCTAACTGCTAGCTCACTAAAAAATTGACAATATAATAATTCAAAACCGTGGTAATATTTTTTTCAAATTAATATTAAATAGGGCCAAGTATGACTGTCTGATCCTTATAATTTTAATTGTACTTTAAAATTATCTCTCTTATCTATGAAACTTTTTATTTCAAATCGTCAATGATTAATTGCTTAGCTTTGATAATAATGAAATTCAATACATTCCGTCAAGTATCCAAACGAAGTAAAAATTTTTTCCCTAAAAATTGTAACCATAATGCAAAGTTTGTACTGAAATAATTCAATAATTTATTATACAGGGTGCGGCAAAATTATGGAGACACCTGAAAATTTCTCATAATAAGCGTAGAAAAAAAATCAAAAACCTTATAACCGACGTATTTTTCGACGAGGAATCTAATGGTGCTCTCATGTTGTAAGTGTCTTGGTAGCCTTGAAAAGCGTTGATTAATTCTCGTACTTGGTTCACGGGACGTTGTAAATTTGCTGACCGTTCAGGCGTTCAGTCGTCTCTGATGCGCGGCCGCGCTTCTGGCAGCACGTCATCGCTCCGATGAACTTTTCGGTTTTGCACCTTTGGGTTTTTGTTCAACGGCAAAAACGGTGGCGAGTCCTTGAGCATGTGGTAGATGAATCACTGGCCTTGCCCTAAACAGCCATTAGAAGAGTCACGACGGAGAGCTTTGCCGTCTCTGAGCAGGTGACGGACTTCGTCTTCTCGCCTGCCTGTGGATCGGGAACTCTGCTTGCATTTCCACCTCTATCCTCATAGGTTTGAGGAGATGGGGTGAGACAGGTAGATGTTTCCAGAGGTATGGCGAGAGAGGACGAACTCAAAATGGCAATCAATCGAATAGAGTCGATGATAGTATTTTCAAAGAAAAAATGCAAAATATCAGAAGTAAGAGTGATATGTAGGAACAACATATTTTTCCGAGGTTTTTAAGCAAAACAGTCACTTTTTCCGGGTATCTCCGGAAAAAATATTAACAAATCCGGTAAGGCCCAGGAAAACATGGACGATTTCCAGGTAATAACAAAATAATTATATTTTTTTCCAAACAAAATATCCGCATTGTTAATGAAAAAAAAAAAAAATGATTGACTACTGAATTAAACAAAATATCAAAAATCTTCAAAATGATAACTGTAAAATTTTGCTCTCTTGAAAGTCATATGCATCTCACTATTGAAAAATAACTATTTCTGATCTCTAAGAATACTGACTGTGTATCGGTGAAAATTGAAAGACCACACCTAAAATTGTTTCTGCAGACTTATGAAGTGTGAATTGAAAAATTGAAAAAAATGAACGAACATAAGTTGTTTGAATACAATTAGTGACAAAAATTGTTGCTAAAGCTGAGCGAACATTTTTTTAAGTAATTGTGATTAAATACTATATTTATACATCAAATGATATATTAATTTAATCGAGCAAAAAACCCGGGAAAATGACATTTTTACAAAAATGAGGGAGTGAGTGGAAAATGAGGCATAATAACAGTTGAAAAAAAACTTTTTTCCTTACAGGAATATACATTGTAACGGGTGCCACTCCGGGCAAGCTGTGGCCCGTTCCGATATTCATAAAGGCTGAAAAATAAGTAAAGGGTTGTACAAATAATTATGCGTATTTTAGTTAACAATGAAAGAACAATAAGACAATTTATTACAGCGCCAGTCACGGAAGTGACGCCTTCACGAAAGCCAAATTATGTACAGTTAATTGAAATACATTAAGTACAGTTCTTCAATCTATGACTCGACTTGGTAGGCTTCGACTTAATGATGACTCTACTTGGTGGGTGCGGGTATGAGTTTGACGGGAATTCGCTACGAGAAAGAGAGCGCAACTTGGCAGCTTAATGTACGAAGATGACTTACCCGTCGTTGACTCGAGTTAGAGATTGGCAAAATATACTGGGCGACCTTGATCCAACAAAGCGGCAGCAGGTATTCAGCAGCGGCAGGACAGACCCTCTGGTAGTAAATAAGCAGCTTACATACACTGGCGTGTTAAAACTTGAACGAAACACGATATCGCATGTGAAGTGGTGGTCGATAGCGGCCCGATGTGACGCGCCGAGTCTAGCTCACAATCGGAGCCAAAGCTCTCGTTTAAGTCCGTTGGTCTGCGGTCCGAGCGAGCGACTCGCTTGTGGGCCGCAGAGAGGGGGAAGCCGAGCGGCCTCCCGCGAAGTCGCGCAGTGACGTCGAGTCAGTAGTGACAGAGTAGTCTGTGAGCGATAGTACAGTAGTTGACTGATTGCAACAACGGTCGGACCTCAGCCCCATTCGAAGCTTACAGCTTAGAATACTTTCGTTAGCTATCAAAACGTACGTGCGTGAAATAAACGAGTTTTTGGTGAGTAGTACTTGCTGTGTGATTGGGTGTGTTGAGTGTGGGTCACAACACCGTTGTGATAGTGTGTATCCGCGTGGCGCATAGGCGTGCCAGCGGATAGCCTCGTCGGGTGCGTAAGCCTGCAAGACGTTGCACTAGCAAGTGCTAGAGTGTGTGAGTGTGTGAGTGTGAGCGGAGATGTGGTGAGTAACCTCGTCGTCCAGGTTCGGCGTGACGCGGCCTCAAGGCCCTCAGGCGACACGTGTTTCTGCACAACCAGCCTCTTGCCCTCGCGGTCGCGTGAAAATTCTGTAGGGCTTAGATGCGAAGTAGGTAGGGACGCGGAGATAGGCTCCATACATCGGCGCGCGGGAGCAGACCTAGCGCTGCATCAGGAACCTATGTTTCCTTGAGCGAGTCTTAGAGTACCTGGGCTAGCCGGCTAGGTAGTCGAGTAGTAGTAAATGCGATTGCATTGGTCGTCTGGCGCTTCGCGCGTGCGGAAAAGCCGACAAGCACACCGAGACGCAGAAAGCCAGTGACGTGTGTCTGCAGGCGAAAGCGAGACGTGCGTAGTGAATGTGGATGCACCGTCATACGCAGGAGGAATGCTTTTTACACGTTCACGCTAGGGCTTCCAGAGACAGAGTACCTCACGCCAATCAAAAGCCCATTATACAGGCCCAAGGTGCCGGAAGCGTCGTCTGATTTTCTTCACTGCATGCAGCACCTCATCTTTGACTTGACCCTCAGTTCGGCTTTGTGCTCTCTTCGCCCTATACTTTTCTTTCTCACATTTACTTCACGCACGCATCGACTCGCGTAATAAGTATGTCGCGACGGACTTCAGGTCGAAGGAAAGGACAAGGGAATATCAGCGGACTCTGCTCAGGCCGAAGTGTTGCATAACACGTCATACAACATACAAGCAAATATATTTTTCTATATAAGAATCTCTTATGTGTGTCCTCTTCTGATGTATCATCCGAACACAGGCGCACTCGTCTCGGTCCACTGATTCCGAATCCGTCATCAGAATTGAAAAATATTCACTACAGCAAGAGTAATCAATGATTAAAAATAAGCCCCTTTTCGAAAGAGTTCTCGCGAGTGGACAGGCCCCGGCGCTCCGCTCGATCGCTTGAAATTGTTAATATGGTTGCATGGCAACGCCTAGGGGAATTTTATATCATATAATAAAGCTATCGAATTCAAGAAATTTGAAAATACCAACGAAATAATAAATGTAATTAGCAATGAGGTTGCGATTTGAATTAATTAAATAGATTTTCACAATTTGATGATGACAATAACCTAAAATTCAGAAAAATTTCATAGTTGAGCGTGCTTTTTTTCAAGAAATGAGGGCGATAACGTCCTTGCTCGCTATGAATAAAAAAAAATTAAAATTATATCGACAGTAAGATTAATTTTGTCCTGATAGAATTCCCGGTATGCGAAGCTGAAAACTCGGAGCTATGTAAAACTTCTGAATCGATCGTCGGCTTTCAGAGCCTCGATTTTTTTTCTCATGAGCACTAAAATACCGAACATAGATTCAAATGATTATTACATCTCTGGCTCAGAGTTTGAAAGTTGCACGTGCAGCAGATCAGCAGAGAAGGTTGGAAAGTCAATCTCAAATAACACTAATGATTTTCTTCAGGAATTTGAGACTCTTAGGTCGACGCTGTGCCAAGTAGTTGTTGTTCGAGCGATGTAAAAATCGAAAATCGATCGTTGGCTCTCACATCTTCATGCTTTTCTCTCCGACGAGCTCAAGAGTACCCAAGTCGATGACAAATGAAATTTGTAACTCGGCTCGAAGTATGACAGTAGTCAGTGGAGCAGGTCTCGTTTACTTAGCGTTTTTTTGCGACCATGTATGCAACAAAATATTCGAGAACAAGGAAGTCATGACTGAGGCTCAGAGGTCGATCACAAATGGCACTTACAATTTTCTCCAATAATCTGAGACTCTCAGGTCGACGTTGAGCCGAGTATTCGTTGTTGGAGCAATGTAAAATTCGAGTATCGACCACCGAGCTTAAATCTACGTCCCCTGGCGAGCTCGAGCTACGCGCTTTCATGAATCGTTTTTTAACTCTTCAGATTAAAAATCAGTTTTAGCCAGTTTAAACCAGTTTATAAAAAATTCACTCATTTTTTCTCGCGCATCATCAAAGTGTGCATACAAATCTATACGTTTTTTTTTCTTCTTCACCCCATGTGGACACTCATCGGTAACCGTTGGTCACATATTGCTGTCGTTTCCTCCCGAGTTAAGTATTAGAACTGGCTGCCCAATGCCGTTTTGTGAGTGTGGTTCTCGCTTCTGACTTCATCATGGAAGTGTTGTGCTTCTTCTATTGCCAGCCTTGTGAGTCCTCGCCTCCGGCTCCTAGTTATGCTTATCCTTTTCGCTTCCAGCTCGCGAAGCAATCGAGGTTTTTTATAGCTTCGGAGGCTGATGACATAGCCCGGGATTTCTTTTTGAGTGTTACCCGCTTCCCTTCAGTTCGACCACACAAGGCGAAAAAACTCGCCTCGAAAATTCGCCCAGTGGTAATCGAATCCACGCCCTTCGGCAAACCTTGTATCAGCAGGCAAAAACTATACCCACTGAGCTAAGGAGCCCGGTATCTATACGTTTGGTTTTTTTTTCTCTACTCCACCCCATTCGGACACTCGATGGTAACCGCCGCTAGGCATTGCTTAGGCGAGGCCGGGGTTAGTTGAGCATTTCTGATACTTCTATGATAGTCGTTTTTTCCATGCATACCCCATCGGTCGCATAGTGATATGCGACGATTAGAGGTTCAGGGACTAATCTTTTTTCTACTTGGTGAACCTCTGATCCTGCGCAATGCTATCTCTCGATTGTCGTATCCCCTTTTTCAGAGCTGTCTTTTTTGCGTGGTCACACATTGCCATCGTCTCTTCCCGAGTTAAGTATTTCTTATAACTCGCTATCTAGTGCCATCTTGTGAGTGTGGTTCTTGCTTCCGGCGCTACCCTGTGAGTTATTACTACACTCAGGGGTTTTTTTGGTGATGTGTACTCATCTTTTGTTAATTTATCTTGCTTAACATTCAAACAGTTACAGTACTCACTATAACTGTTAAATATTTCGTAAAAACAAACGAATTTAAAAGTGATTTTTGTTTTATAATTTGTATACAAACAACTGACATAAATTATATATTTACGATACAACTTTCGAAGACATAATGATTAGAGCCCGTTCTTGGCCCCAGGTACAATACATTCAGTGACCCCAAAAACCCCTGAGTTTCGAGTTTTGACGAGATATGTTGAATATTCCCATAAAACTCCAGGAGACGAGGTATATTCGGCCTGCCCTGGTCCCAGATACATCATGGTACATTTTCGTTGTAATATTCGTTTCCGGCGACCCCAAAAACCTCCGAGTGTCGAAATTAGACTCATTTTTACTGATACTTATTGAAATACACATATTGACAAAATTATAAGTTCAAGTTTCATTTTTAAATGCGTTTATTTCATTTATGGATGCAAATTTTCGTCGAACATCGAACATCAATGTTCCCTCATTCTAAAAATATCATATTCTACGGATGCAGGATTTATATTATTACCTATACTAACTACGTTTGCAATGGCAAATACGCCACAATCAAAATTATTTGTTTGTGCTTGAACGTTTTCAAATAATATATATGAATCGTTCTTATTGGGAAATAACTTATTTATATACAATTTAATATCATCATGCATGTACTTTTTATTTGCACTATCATATAAGTGAATTATTCGTTTACTGTAATAAATAGCTATCCAGTGATCTGCTACGAATGGACCACTAAATAATATTTGCACATACGATCTTTCTATATTGGCAGGTACAATACATTCTAATCTCTGCAATAAAATTGGTGATTGCATCTCATAACATGAGTATAATTGTAATAATTGATTAAATTGATCAACATGCTCCGTAGCCAATTAACTCTCATAACCAGACGACAACACAATCTTTTTATCGGCCTCAGACAGCATGATTATACGCATAATGAATCGAGGAGCGCGTGTCGCGCTCCACATGGCAAGTATGACAGTAAAAAACATAAAAAAAGCAGCGCGGACACGCTCTCCTCATATACTTCGTATTTTAGAACCTTAACTTTCTTTGCATTTTCTTTGAACATAGATAAGCGATATCAAAAATCTGAATACACCATCAGATTCATCGGAAAAAATCCAATCGATATGACGTATTTGGGCATTCGAATAAATACACATTACGGACATATAGAGAAAAAATAGTTCCAGTTCTCACGTTTTCCGCGGTCTCACGTTTTTTTCGCAGTCTCACGTTTTCGTGTTTTATCGGTGCGTGTTTACGCGTTATATTTTCTGGTGTTTTCAATTTTTCGTGTTTTGAAGGTAAACTTTTAAGCAATAAGATAATTTTGCATTATTTTATTAATATCAAGACTGTTGACTGCCTCAATTACAGTAAATAAAGAACAGGTCTCACTTTTTTTTGTAGTCTCACGTTTTTGTTAGTCTCACGTTTTTGTGTTCTAACGCTGCGTGTTATTATTTCTGGCATTGGTATTTTTTGGTGTTTTTTGGTGACACTACGGCGCTCTGACGATTTGCTATCTCAATCATCAGATCGGATTATCGATTTTTCTGAAGATGATATTAATTGAAGTAGAGGCCTTTAGTACCGTGGTCTCACGTTTTTCGTAGTCTCATGTTTGTGTATGAATAAATAAAAAAATATATATATAAAAAATATCGATCGATCGATCGATCGATATACGTGATGTCGCGTAGATGTCGCATATATCATCAGCCCCGGGTGGCTCGCTCGACGCACTAGGTCGGAATCCGACCTAGGCGATGACTTTCGCCGGGAAGTGGTGATGTCACTGTACGAAAAGCGCTTTCAATGGAATGAATTTATTTTAATAATTATATTTTTTTATAAACATAATTTTATGAAAATTATTGCATAAAAATTTTTTTTTGAAAAATGTTTTTTTCCATGAAAATTTTTTTTTGAAAAATTTTTTTTTTTCATAAAAATTTGTTTTTGGAAAAATTTTTCATGAAAAATTTTTGTTCAAATTTTTTTTTGAAAAATTTTTTTTTTCATAAAAATTTGTTTTTAGAAAAATTTTTTTTTAGAAATAATTTTTTTTGAAAAAAATTTTTTAATAATTTATTTTTTTAATAAATACATAATTTATGTAAAAAAGACAGGTAATCAATTTTTTTCATCGCCAACTTATACAATTTTTTTTTTTACATTTGATTAAAGAAATAAAATAAAATTTTTTCACATTTCATCAAACAAAATATAGCATAAATTTTTTTTTACATTTCACTAAACAATTCAAAAATAATTAATTTTTTTAATAAATACATAATTCATGTAAAAAAAACAGGTAATCGCCTTGTTTTATAGCCAATCCCTATATGCCGCGGAGGCAACGTAAACAATTTTTTTTTTACATTTGATTAAACAAAATAAAATAACATTTTTTTACATCTCATCAAACAAATTGAATATTTTTTTTTCTTTTCTTATTGTCTTCGTTGTCTCTCGTTTATCGCCTTGATCTTCTATGCTCTGTGCGATTTGCTCTCGTTTCGCTCCTGGCGTTGGAGATTATCCGATGAAAAAAGTCGGCGCTATCTCTTATCGCTTGTTTGTATGGATTATAATAATTCCGGAAGTATGCTTGACTATCGCTATTACCACCTCTGCGCGTTGGTCGCCTACGAGAGTTGTTTCCTATGAAAGGAAGAAAGAAATAAATCAAAAATTAATTTTCGAGCAGTTTGAAATCGATTTATATATTTTATGTATTCTATCAACCTACTCGATGCTGATTCTCCTTCACTGGAGGAATCGGATAAGTTCCTGCGTCCGTGACGTTGCTCAACGAGACCATGTTGTTGTTGTCGTCGTCGATGTTGCAGTACTCGATGCTGCTGCTGTTGTTGTTGTTGTTGTCCGAGAGGCAGCTGTTGCTGCTGCAATTCATTACGTTGGTTTTGCTGATTCTGTTGAAGCACAGGCTGGTCGTTACGCATTGGTAAGTCAGCTTGCTGTTGCAAAGGTTGCAGTTGATTATGTTGTTGTTGTCCTTGCCCATCTTGTTGCTGCAGAGGCTGCTGATCGTTTTGTATGAGCTGGCCAGGTTGTAGATGCAATTGCTGCTCGTTTCGTCCAAGCTGGCCCTGTGGTAGATTCTGTTGGCGTTGATCTATATACCGCTGCTGTTCTTGTAACTGCTGCTCGTAACGAACAATTAAGGCTTGTTGTCGTCGCATCTCTCCCAATACACCAGCCATTTGCGCCTGCATCACATTTAATTGCCGCTGCAGTTCCGGAGCCTGTCTAATCGCCAACTGCTCCATTGGCACATCAAGATTTTCTATTGATAATAATGTATATTCTGACACAATATATCTATATTTCATATTTTGGCGCTGCTATGCCAACTTAATAATAGTAAACTATCTCTACAATTATGTTGCCACTATTAGTCGCAAAAGACACGACTCTCACAGCAATGCTCACTTGCCTCTGCGCTCTGTATAGCTCGCACACGACTTACAATAAATCTATTATTTTGTACACTAATCTTTATTTTGCAATCCTGCCCAATTAACAATTCTTCAGGTTATGGGCCCAGGAGTACGCAGGTGTAAATATTTTCAAAAAAACAAGTAAGTGTTTTTACTTTCGGTGCCAAAAAAGTTCGCTCTTGGAGCAAAGAGGTTAGAAACGGCCCTCGTGCAAAAAAGTTGACTAACCTCAAAGTCAGAGAGATGGAACGAGAATTGGAGCAGATCGACAAACTAGTAAATAGAGATCAGTGGCCTTTGTGGAAATTCAAAATAACAATTACGCTAAAATCATACGACGTGTGGGGTGTAGTGCAAGGCAGTCAAGAAAAACCACAGGCATTGAGTGACACGGCCACGAGTGCACAAATCGCCAGCTATGAAAAAGAAAAACATGCCTATGAAAGGGCCGATGGTATTGCACAAAAAATCATAGTAAAAACGTGCAGTGATAAGGTGTTGATACACATTTTAAACAGCAACAGTGCTAAAGAAATGTGGGACAAACTTATGGTGCTTTATGATAGAAAATCCGAAGTGGCCGTCAACACACTGCAGCAGTCCTGGTGCAACTATGTCAAGGATCCTGCAGATGATATCGACACACACATTTCCAAGATAGAGAATATGGCCTTTAAACTCAACGTCATGGACCTGAAGTG
>NW_019641226.1:47420-72833 GCF_000599845.2 Trichogramma pretiosum
CCGCGGGGAAGAAAAGGGGCAGGAGATAAGGATGGGTTTTAGTCGGTATTAGTAGGGAGGCACATTACACGCCCACACAACATTTGTACACAAACAACAGTACACTACTCGAGTCCGACATATCCGTGCGACACACAAGAGTCGCACGTTGAATCCATAAAAGGATTTCCCTCCTTCCCAAAAAAAAAAAA
Source organism: Trichogramma pretiosum (assembly GCF_000599845.2). NCBI lineage: Eukaryota > Metazoa > Arthropoda > Insecta > Hymenoptera > Trichogrammatidae > Trichogramma > Trichogramma pretiosum. The sequence goes on from NW_019641226.1 coordinate 47,612, forward strand.
AAAAAAAAAAAAAAAAAAAAAAAAAAAAAAAAAAAAAAAAAAAAAAAAAAAAAAAAAAAAAAAAAAAAAAAAAAAAAAAAAAAAAAAAAAAAAAAAAAAAAAAAAAAAAAAAAAAAAAAAAAAAAAAAAAAAAAAAAAAAAAAAAAAAAAAAAAAAAAAAAAAAAAAAAAAAAAAAAAAAAAAAAAAAAAAAAAAAAAAAAAAAAAAAAAAAAAAAAAAAAAAAAAAAAAAAAAAAAAAAAAAAAAAAAAAAAAAAAAAAAAAAAAAAAAAAAAAAAAAAAAAAAAAAACACACACACACACACACACACACGACACACACACGAGGTCGGAGTTCGACGTGCGAAACGAGCAAGACGTGTTCTGCTCGTGTTCCTACTTTCTCGACCTTTTGCGGCAGTATACGTGGTGCCAAAGTGCTTGTGTGAGTGCTGCGTGTTCACGGTGGCGCGCCGCGTCGGTGCATGTGTGTGTACGGNTGCTCGACTTCACCACGGACGAAGGTCCGGAGTCCTATGAAGTCACAGTAGGTGTCCCACAAGGGTCAGTTTTGGGCCCGATCCTGTGGAACGTCATGTATGACGCGATCCTGCGTCTCAACTTTGATGGCGATGTTCGTATCGACGGCTTCGCGGACGACATCGCGGTGGTGGCTGTCGCCAAGCACCTATGGCAGATCGAATACGATGTGAACGCTGCGATCGCACGTGTGCGAGACGCGCTCCAAGCTCTCAGCCTACAAACGGCTGACCACAAGACGGAAGCTCTGCTCATCACGAGTAGGAAAAAAGAGGAAACCATCACCATCTCGGTAGGCGACCACAGCATACGCTCGTCCCCCTCCATCCGCTACCTGGGCCTGCACATCGACGCCAAGCTGAAGTTCGACCACCACCTCCGAACAGCTAGCGCGAAGGCAGCCGGAGTGATCGGTGCCCTTACGAAGATCATGCCCAACTCCGGCGGGCCCAGAAGCAGCCGACGCAAGCTGTATGCTCACGTCGTCGACTCCATACTCCTGTATGGAGCCCCCATCTGGAGCACAGCAGCGCAAAAGTGAGTCTACATTCGCCAGGTGGAGTCAGCCCACCGACAAGCCTGCCTGCGTGTGATCGGAGGCCGGCCGCATGTCTTCTACGAGGCCACATGTGTCCTTGCCGGCATACCACCGCTGGCCCATCTTGCGGACGAGCGAGCGCGACTCTACAGCCGCCGCCAAGAGGACGCAAAGGACAAGGAACGCTTGGCAACGCTAAGCAAGAGGCAGGAAGCATGGGACCGGTCGACGAAGGCCCGATGGACGCATCGACTGATCCCACATATCAGAGTGTGGATCGAGAGGAGGCACGGAGAGCTGAACTACCACCTCACGCAGCTCTTGACCGGGCATGGCTTCTTTAAACACCGTAGCCGCCGCTACGACCTCAATCAAAGCGCGCAATGCCCGGTCTGACCCTCATCCATCGAGAACGCGGAGCACGTATTCTATCGGTGCCCGAGGTTTAGCGAAGAAAGAGAGAAACTACACTCCCTGCTCCACGAGGTCATGACGCCGGAAAACACCACCAGGCTCATGCTCGCGAGCGAGCCGAACTGGCTCGCGATTGCTTCATTTGCCTACTCAGTCGTAACAAGACTGAGAGACGAAGAAGCAGACAGAAGGTGATGACCGGACGATGCGGCTAGAAGAAGACGCCATCTCAACCAAGCCTTCACGAAGCGCATAACGCCAACCCCTCCATCCCCGTGGAGTAATGCCTAACGGCGGTTTCCGCGGGGAAGGAACAAAGGGGAAATTGATGTGGATGTATCTACGTATTCTATGTACCCTAGCTCAATATTTTATACTCTCACTGCTATTGTTACATTTTCCTAATGTAAACTTCTACCTTCTTTTTCTGCTAAATACACACACACACACACGCACACACGCATACACGCACACACGCACAGAGAGAGACAGGCGCGCGCGCCCATCAAAGTCAACAAAATTTCTTTGTTGCCAGCTCTCGCGCGTTTATCGCGTGCCTTTAACCCGTGTGATTGGTTGCTTTTTTCTTTTGTTCATCTTGTAACCATACGTTGCAGTTTTTCGCCGAGCAATTCCACGACGACGTTGACATCATTTGCAAGAGAAAAGAGAATCTCGTAGTTAACCGGAACAGCAGCAGCAGCAGGCTCGACCAGCAACGGACGACAAGGAGAGCATCAACGCCAGCAACAATCACCACCAAGGCCAACGACAACATCATCAGGTAATCATTTTTTTCGCCTCTCTCTCTCTCTCTCTCTCTCTCTCTCTCTCTCTCTTCGTTACATTTACGTTGCCGCGAAAAATTTCATCGTCATTCTTGGCATCATCGCGTCGACTAGCGATCGTCGCTCCTTCTTCGCCGCGGCCGCTCGGCGAAAATGGTAACAAAAGAAAAAAAAATTAAATAAAAACAAAATTCGCGTAGGGTAAACCAACCAATAGATGGACGATTACCAGTAGATGGACGATTCGTCAATTAAATAGTTAATTGAAATATTTTATCACATAAAGTGATTATGAAATTTGGTTTTAATGAAAGAAAAACACTTTTTTATTTGTAACGTATATTTACTTTTCGGGTGCACGCAACTGAAATTTTGCAAAAAATTCGCAATGCTAACCGCACCAACACTAGCATTGCAGAAATGGCTTGTTACTAGGACGAACTGAACGTGCACGGACACGTTTATTGATAATATTGAGAATAAAAAGAAAATAATCAGGTATGTAATATATGATTTTGTTTACAATTAATTTGACAATTTAGTGTGTACATCAATTATTTAAAATAAGCAAGAATGCTTTGCGTATTTACTGTTCATTCAATGGGCTAGAAATTCTAACCTCGAACCCAATAGATGAACGTATGCATACATACTTCACGTAGTTTCATATGACTTTCACATTTAATGAGTTGTGTTTTCAAAATTCATTTTCTAGATGTCAAAACAGAAACGAGCCTACAAATTGCATGATTATTCTCTTGATGATTTGGAAGAAGCGATCGAAAGAGTGAATAATGGGGAGAGCTATGGAAAAACTGCCGCTGAGTTCAAGATTCCTAAATCAACATTATATGCCAAAGCCATTATATGACGTCAATATAAATAATGACTCACCCATGGATTTATCGTTACATTAATTGTTAAAAATGAATAAATCGATAAATGAAAGTATTAATAGATCGAATGTATAAAAAAATAATTCGTATTTTTATTTATAACCCTTTTTCTATTATGAATATGACGAATGAAAATATTTTTTTAATACCGTTCATGTACTGGACGGGCTTCGTTTATTTACTGGCATGATCGACCATCTACTGGTGTTCTTGACAATTTGCCATTAAAATTTAATTATATAATATATATGGTCAGTTAAAATATTTTAAATGATATAATTCCATTCAGAAACTTATTAATAATATATTTATATAGTTATTATATCAAAAACAACTATAGTTTTATGTAAAATCATTACTAAATGCAGCTATTCTCTTAACCGTCCATCTACTGGTAGGTTTACCCTAATTCGATTTAAAAAATTCAAGTAAATCAATTTACAGTAAAAAAAAAGAAGCGCTGCAAGATGTGTAACTAAAGTCACATTTCAAGGTAAAAAATTAAAAAAATAAACAAATAAAATAAACCAAATCGAAAAAGTATTTGACGTTGCACTTCTGGTGATTTTTGTATAATATGCTTGGACACCGGAAGTGCAACGTCAAAGACTTTTTCGATTTGGTTTATTTTATTTGTTTATTTTTTTAATTTTTTACCTTGAAATGTGACTTTAGTTACACATCTTGCAGCGCTTCTTTTTTTTTACTGTAAATTGATTTACTTGAATTTTTTAAATCGAATTACGCGAACTTTGTTTTTATTTAATTATTCGAATTTTAGATAAAATTACTTGAATTGTTTAATGTTAAATTCTATTTTTAATGTTCATAAAGACGTTACACATCTTAAGGCTGTTCTTATACAGCTGATTTTGTTTTCTATGTAATTTTAATCAATTTTTAATAAAACTGATTTTTCGATTTATTCTGTAGTGAATACTTTCCGATTAATTGTGATTTCGTTAAATGAGTGCCGAGGCCGCTCCGCGGCCTCGGCATATTACCATCTTTCACCAACAAATTTGTAGTTATATTTACGTAAATTTATAAAAATTAGTGTACCAGAACACTGCGATTTATGATTTACGATTGTAGACATGTGCGCGAAGCTATACAATAAAACAACTCGAGTTATTATTTGACCGATCCACATGACGCATGAAAACGCAACGCGCGAGCGAGAGACAGAGACGCAGATACAGAGATACACAACGCTACATTCTACGTTTCATAGACATGAGTGCTGACTGCCGAGTACTGCTCGCCTGTGCTGTGCGTGTCACAGCAGAAGCGCGCAAGTAGTCACTCGACACTGCCTAGCATAGACCAATCACAGCGTGAGAAGCAAACAGACGCTACTGAGACTAAAAACCTATGATTATCGCGCTCGCTCGTTTTTCACGGATTCACTAGCCTACCCAACGAGCCATAAGACGTTACACATCAAAAAGGCCAGAAAAAAGTAGAAGCAAACAAAATAGTGAAAAGATTGAAAAATTGGGAACGCGAGCAGAGCCTTATCGTCTGCGCGATCGCCGACGAGCGAGCCGCCGCGAACGCGAACCGTCATCTTTGCGCATCGAAACTCGCGTCTCTGACTTTATTCGACTTTTACATCTTGTTTTTTCTGTTTCTGCAGCGCTTTCGCTTTCGTGGAGCATCAGCTTGTCAACACGAGTGTTGTTATCATCACGCACGTCGCACGCAACGACATGGACGCGAGCAGCAGCAAGATGCCAGCGACGACTAGTGGGTCGGCCGTCGCCTCGGTCGCGGCCAGCGACCAAGCCGTCGCCATCGGGGCCAATGACGCGGCCGTTGCCGCAGCCGCCGTAGACACCACCACCGCCACCAGCATCGCCACCACCACCTCCTCCGACGACGTCGTCGTCGTCGTAGCCGTGGCGTTGGCAGAGGCCGAGCGCCCGGCAGCCGTGGAGGCCGGCGAGACCGGCAGCAGCAGCGTAGCGGCAGCAGCAGCGATCGCAGTGGCGTACACGGCGACAGGCGTCGTCGTCGTCGACCACGATCTCGACGAGACTCCGAGGGCGGCGATCCAGGATATACCGTTGCCGGCGGTTGAACCGCGCGCGTCGCTGCCACCACCAGCAGCAGCAGCAGCAGCAGTTTTACAGCTTTTCTCAGATATTCATTTACACTCGCGGCCGCGCGTGTTCATTTCTTTGCCGTGCGAATTATATTTTCGCAAGAGTTTAATAGCAGAGGCCTAATAAATAGGTAATGGATTTCAGGCCGCTCAATTCGGCATTGTTTACGCTGGCTGCGCGTGTCCGAAATGATGTTACTTTCTGTCGTGCGTGTCATCGAAATTATGCATAGAAGATGCGCGAGATACATTAAATTGTAATACATGTGTGGCTGCTCGCTAGCTGCTTCTCACAGTTTTATTGGTTTCTTTTATAATTATTTTTCATAGTAAAAGGTTGCATCACAGGCTGTAACACTTCCATGAGTGGAAAAAATAAATTCATTCTTGAATTTCGACGCATGCCATTTTACAAAGTTTGTGTGATCCGTATACAAATTTTCATACCCATTCTCTCTTTTATTTGATTAGACTGCTTACCATTATTTCATTAATTACTATGATTTTCGTATTCACATATAAATTCTTATTTGTTTTCTATTTTTCTTTTGTTTACATAAATGTTATTTTCAAACATTGAAGTTCAATCAAAACAAATTTTACATAATTAAAGTAGATAGAACATACAATTTTTACATCATTATAATATTTTCCTATTCTCATCTCATTTCTCTTATTCATTTTAAACATAAACGTTTTTTTTTCTTCTATTTTCAAATCCATTTTTTTGTTATAAATGTAAATTAACAAAATTCTAAATAATATTTTGATTTTCAATTACAAGATGAATTATAAATTCTGAACATTCCACGTATCCTTGAATAAACATTGGAAATATTACATTCAATATTCAATTAATTTTTTCCATAAAAGATTATATGATTTACAGTTTTATAAGAAGATCTCAATTCAATGATAGTTAAATTTTTAGTTTCCGAATATATGTAACTTAATCATTTTCATTTTGACAAAGTAAATACTTTGGAAAATATATACTTTGAAAAGTTACGATCCTGCATTTTGTTATGAAGTTATTATTCAAGTTCTGAAACATTTGATTTTTTTCGTTCTTCCTCTCATTGTTGCCGCTGCGGGCCGTAGAAATTCAATGAGCAGTCCTGGCTTGTGGGTTGCGGGAAAAAGCCAAGACTATGCACACCTTTCTTTTGAAACAATAACTTTATTAAACCGTGTTCGATAAATTGACAATTAGCGCGATAGGCTCCAAAGCTCCGTTGCTGAAGTGAGAGTAGCGACCGTCTATTGCTGACTAATAGCTCTCATTCAAATTAATCATCGCCTTCTATCACCGCTCGTTGAGCGCTCTCACGCCAAATCCCTTCTCTCACTCCAGCAACCCTGTCCGAAAGCGCCAAAACCCAACACTCATATGAGACATTTTACTATTTAAAATAAAAATTCATTCATTCATTATAAATGAGAGGCTGCTGATCGTTTTGTATAAGCTGGCCAGGTTGTAGATGCTGTTGGCGTTGATCTATATACCGCTGCTGTTCTTGTAACTGCTGCTCGTAACGAACAATTAAGGCTTGTTGTGGTCGCATCTCTCCCAATACATCAGCCATTTGCGCCTGCATCACATTTAATTGCCGCTGCAGTTCCGGAGCCTGTCCAATCGCCAACTGCTCCATTGGCACATCAAGATTTTCATTATCACTAACCATCTGCAATTGAAAAATTAATCTTTAATAAAATAATGAAAAAAGAAAAACGATAGCACTCTCTAACCTAAAAATCGCAACTTTGCTGTTACGTTAAAGGCTTTATACAATGAAGTATTTTATGCAACTTGATTGAATTAGGTTTATTTAAATAAAGGATGAATTTTTATATGCTTTCCACACCAGTTGCATGAATTACTTACATTTCATATTTTTATATTTACTTACTGCGTAATAGATAGAGAAGCAATTTCCTTTGTTCTGTGCGTTTTGTGGTTCTACGGTGTACTGTGTAGTGTATGCTAGACACAGGTAAGGGCAAACCATTATGTGACAGTTGGTATCCCCGGCAGTATTACACACATACATTACCCCCACCTAAGCCTGTATTGAACTACTGCGCAGTTAGCTGGCCCTTGAACATAGGTATATATAATCTGCGCTATTTTGTGGTTCTACGGTACACAGCGTAGTATATGCTAGACATAGCTAAGGGCAAACCAGTATGTGACCGTTGATATCCCCGCAGTAGACACGCACACATTATACCCCCACTTTTCAACTACGTACTTGAACTACTGCGTAATAAGCAGGCTTGTGAACAGAGGTATATGTGATAACCCTTACGTTCACACTAATTCACAATACTATTGTTCTCACAATATTATAATTGCGTTGTGCTACAATTTATGAAAATTATTAAATTATTGTCGATATTTTTCCTCGTTAAAAATCCAGAATCATATTTATTTAGGTACGTATGAAGACTACAAGTAAAAAAATTTGCAAAAAGTCGATAGTTATAAATGAACGGCTGCTATTTTATGTTTTGGCATTTATTTAAGGTTATGCGATTTTTTACCGTGCAAATTATATATTTTTATAAGATGCAATATAATTAATGATGCAAATTAATGCTTATCTCCGCTTTTTCAGGATAAACATTGAATAAATAATTACAGTTCGCACCTATAATTTAATTAATTGTAGAGTGCCTTAATAAGTTTGCACCAACAATCGCAACGGATTGTCAGAGTGCCTATACCGTTTGCACCACTTTCTACTCATAGTTTGCTGAGTACCTTAATAAGTTTGCACCAACAATCGCAACGAATTGTCAGAGTGCCTATTATTTACATCGCTTTCGGAGTCTAGCTTATCTGCATCCCTAGAATTGAAATTTTTTATAACAAAAATCGACTATGTTTAATATGCGCCCGTATTTTAATAACCCCATAAGCGACAAAGACAAAAATAAAATACTGGATGGCTCTAAACTTTGCGATTCTCATATGGACTATATTCTCATGTTGATAAAGGAACTCTGTCACAATACGTTTTACTCACCCTTGTTGTGCCAAAAATTCAGCAAACATTCAAATTTTACAGTAACTCCGGTTCCACGAAATAAAGAACACATACAAATTATTCATAGTTGTACAGATGACTGTAAAACATGTGAGGAGGGACATTGGATTTGCTTGTACTATAATACCAAATCTTTTTATATTTATGATTCTGTCCAAAGTAAACAATTAAATGATATGCAAAAACAATTTATCAAACATTTATTTCCTTATATCGACGAGTGTGAACAAGTACAGTATGTTCCAGATAAGGCGGACACTTTTGAAATTTCGCTATAAAAAAAGTCAGAGGCATTATTGACTATATAAAATTTATATCAAATTAAAGGAAAAAGTTTGATCTTTCCCATGGTCCACCCATATACGCAGTAGGATTTACCAAATTCTCATGAAATGCGTCGAAAATGACGCGAAAAAATTTTTTTTTCGAATATAGGTTAAAAAAAATTTTACAAGATAGCTAATTTTTTTCGACGGTGTTTGCGCCTATAATGAAGGCAAAAGACCTCTTGAATTTTCCACAAAAATTTTTTTTCTTCGACCTGTAAAAGTACATTTTTTCGCTACAGCGTGCAGCGAGGACTGGCCTTAGCAACNTACTGCTGTATTTCTTGAATTTGAACTGCTAAAAATGTAACATTTTTATAACAAGCTATTGAAGCATCTTCATAGCTTTATTATAAATCACTATGTCAAGTTGCAAAGATATAACTTCACTGTACATGTACTTTTTTCACTTTCAAAAAAATGTAATTTTTAGCCATTGGAAAATCAAGATGCAGTCAGCAGACTGTTATTGACATTTGATCAGGGCTCGCGCACGAAACAGAGAGAGACATAAGATATGCCGAAACCCACGTGCAGCGAGTGGTGGCGTTACTGTACACCTATAGCCATGTAAACAAACAAATTTCTGCTAGATGAAGAATGAAATGAGTATCAATAGACGGCGCTACCGACTCATCAAAGTCTCGAGATTCATGAGAGAATGGAAACGATATATTTTTAAACAATCGTAAAAGTATCGGTACTGAATAGGCTGTACATCACGGTACAGTTAAAATTTTTAAATTCCGATCACAGCACTGGAAAGCTGAGGAAAAATCCTATGAAAAAAGTCTATAAAACAAAATTTTTTTTTTTTGAGATTTTAGGTACCTTTCCCCCCTTAAAGGCTTTATACAATGAAGTATTTTATGCAACTTGATTGAATTAGGTTTATTTAAATAAAGGATGAATTTTTATATGCTTTCCACACCAGTTGCATAAATTACTTACATTTCATATTTTTATATTTACTTACTGCGTAATAGATAGAGGAGCAATTTCTTTTGTTCTGTGCGTTTTGTGGTTCTACGGTGTAATGTGTAGTGTATGCTAGACACAGGTAAGGTCAAACCATTATGTGACCGTTGGTATCCCCGCAGTATTACACACATACATTACCCCCACCTCAGCCTGTATTGAACTACTGCGCAGTTAGCTGGCCCTTGAACATAGGTATATATAAAACTACTGCGCAGTTAGCTGGCACTTGAACATAGGTATATATAATCTGCGCTATTTTGTGGTTCTACGGTACACAGCGTAGTATATGCTAGACATAGCTAAGGGCAAACCATTATGTGACCGTTGATATCCCCGCAGTATACACGCACACATTATACCCCCACTTTTCAACTACGTACTTGAACTACTGCGTAATAAGCAGGCTTGTGAACATAGGTATATGTGATAACCCTTACGTTCACACTAATTCACTATACTATTGTTCTCACAATATTATCATTGCGTTGTGCTACAATTTATGAAAATTATTTAATTATTGTCGATATTTTTTCTCGTTAAAAATCCAGAATCACATTTATTTAGGTACGTATGAAGACTACAAGTAAAAAAATTTGCAAAAAGTCGATTGCTATAAATGAACGGCTGCTATTTTATGTTTTGGCATTTATTTAAGGTTGTGCGATTTTTTACCGTGCAAATTATATATTTTTATAAGATACAATATAATTAATGATGCAAATTAATGCTTATCTCCGCTTTTTCAGGATAAACATTGAATAAATAATTACAGTTCGCACCTATAATTTAATTAATTGTAGAGTGCCTTAATAAGTTTGCACCAACAATCGCAACGAATTGTCAGAGTGCCTATTATTTACATCGCTTTCGGAGTCTAGCTTATCTGCATCCCTAGAATTGAAATTTTTTATAACAAAAATCGACTATGTTTAATATGCGCCCGTATTTTAATAACCCCATAAGCGACAAAGACAAAAATAAAATACTAGATGGCTCTAAACTTTGCGATTCTCATATGGATTATATTCTCATGTTGATAAAGGAACTCTGTCACAATACGTTTTACTCACCCTTGTTGTGCCAAAAATTCAGCAAACATTCAAATTTTATAGTAACTCCGGTTCCACGAAATAAAGAACACATACAAATTATCCATAGTTGTACAGATGACTATAAAAAATGTAAGAAGGGACATTGGATTTGCTTGTACTATAATACCAAATCTTTTTATATTTATGATTCTGTCCAAAGTAAACAATTAAATGATATGCAAAAACAATTTATCAAACATTTATTTCCTTATATCGACGAGTGTGAACAAGTATTTCCGAAAGTTGACAGACAACGAAATGATTCAGACTGCGGCGTTTTTGCGATAACATATGCTATTTCATTAGCGTTGAAAAAAGATCCTCATCTTTTGACTTCCCTGTTGAAAAAAATTACGTCAGTTTCGGACGTCATTTTATGACGTCATTAATGACGTTATCAATGATGACATTATGCGTGTCAGGTTTTGGAACCAACCCAGAGTCATTTTCGTTAAAAAAAAACGTCATTTTTGCAATCAGTCACGAGCCACCAAATTAAAATGATAACATTTTTATGGAAAAATTACATCATTTCAAAAATGTAATTATGTCATTTTCTTGAAAAAACATCATTTTTTCTGCAAGCAGTCGGCCGCCACTTAATTGAAATGATAGCATTTTTATGAAAAAATTACATCATTTCGGCAATGAAATCATGTCATTTTAAAAAAAAAAGTAATTTTTGCTAGCGGTCGTGAGCCACTGAGTTGAATTATAATATTTAATGGCAAAACTCTCAGGCGGCCAACTTGAAAACCTCCTGCCTCCATTCTGTAATAATCTACTAATATGCTAGCGACTGAAAAGTTGAATTTTCCAGTTAACGCGCTCAACAGAAAGTCGCTATTTTCCGGTCATGAGGTATGGAAAATAGTGCACTGTCATACTCACATTAGCCTCTCCAGCGTATTATACGTGCACCGGGACTTTATTTTTTCCTGACCGACCTAAGACTGAAGTACTAATAATGATCAAAATTGGATTTTCGCTGAGAAATTTCACCTTTTCTTTTATCAACTCGTTTTCAATAAAAAATAAAGTTTGAAATCAATCAAATTGAATAATTTACCGGATAATTAACCAAATTACGTAATTGACGATGAGAAAGTTCTCTATTTTTTTAGTTTAAAAACTATTTTTACACTCATCATCACGTATATTTTAAATGCCTATTTATTGACCATATTTATCATTATTTCAAAAAGAATACAATAAATGCAGGATTATCAAAAAATTATAAGTTAAAAAATTAACTAGAAATTATGTAAACTATTTATCGTGAAAACAAGCAATCATATAATTTTTCTTGGAAAAGAGTCATCGAAATTTATTAAAAATTACAATGTGTCATACGAAATTAATGGTACAGGTAAGTTAGTATAAAATATTATGTAATTATATATAATCAATATGAACTTAAATTAGGTACTGGGCTAATATATATTTCCTGTTCATTTTGAACGAGCAAACAGATTTTATCGATATCACAAGTGTTCACAGCATGTAGAGTATCATCAAGCAATGAGCATTTTTTAATGTGAAAGTTGTTCAAATTGTGATTTTGAAATATATCTGTTACATTTACACAATTACAAATTGTGTATTCAATGTTTTTGGCTCTGTCTACAATAAAATAATAAATTTTCACAAATTTATTATTAGTTAAGAGTGCATAAGAATTATTGGAGCGATGTTGATTATCATTAGATGCTCCATATAAACAATTGTTTTTCACCATTTTTTTGTATATTAAAGCTGTATCAGATAAATCAAGCTCTCTTCTCCAATTCATCGGTGCATGATCTGCTTTTCCAAAGTACCGACATGTATCAGTTTTATTGGTCTTTATGGATTCTCTATTTTCCAAATAATCAACGTACTCAAGTATCATTGAATCTGGGTCTTGGTCATCTAAATATTTTTGTAGTATCAACGCACTTCTACTTATTCCAATATTTCTGCAAATTTGATGAACGACTCCTTTTGCAGCTTTAATTCGTTCAACTATTTTTCCATTTCCATTTTCAAAGCAATAACCAGAATGAGACCATAATGGACCGAAGTTAATTACGCTGTGACTTAGGTGAACTAATTGATGGACATTGAAAGTCATGGCAGATTTAGAATAGTAATATTCTGTGAGGGCGACGAATGTTTTAAGTAAATGATCTGCTTCTAATATTTGCTCTTGAGTAATATTATCTTGTAAAAGAATAAAATAAGCGTTCACTAGATAAGACCAATGTTAAACATAATTTTTGAATCTTGGAATTTGGAGAAGAACGATTGTACTGTAATATAGTACCCAATTTTCGAACTCGCGTGCCTTCCAGCAACTTCTCTCACGAATTGAACGAGAATATCGAGTTAACTTACTTGGAACTTTAATCCTTGTCAAAATGTCATCAATTAACGCAATATCTTGATTATTTAATGAATACGGGTTGTTACTTGTATCCAACCAGTATTTTATAAATTGTTTCGCAATGCCAAGGTTGATACAATGCATTGAGCATGGAACAAATCCTGTTATAATGTTGAAGTGCGTTAATTGTACTAAGGCTGACTGTTTCATTACTCCATACACAGCTTCTCCACTCTCCATGGATTGTTGCATATGTTGTAATGTATCAGTAGCAGATCTGTTAAATATCATATCGTCCATAAGGATATACTTAACACAACCACCTCTTCCCACATGTACGTAATACCCCGGATGTAAACACCAATTACATCCGAAATATCCGTTATATTGGGTAATACCTTGCATAGGTGCACGAGCAACTGAGTCAACACAAGAGCAGATTGCGTACACGAAAATTTTGTGTGACTCTTGTGGCACACTGATTGTAATCCCATCATTTGCCAATTGATTCATTTGGTGTACGAAAGGTTCAAGAAATACATTCATATCCGGTTTATGTTTACCGAACCACAGACCACAAACTATAGGGTTGTTCATTCTTACTTTTAGTGGCGTCTCGTTGATAATAATTTGAATCGGCCATACAGAAAATGTTGAGCTTTCAAATACAGGCGAACCGTCGCTATTGAAAGTGGCTGTTACAAAGTTTGATTTTTTTTCGTCTGGCAGCGAATTCATCAAGTATTTGTAACATAAACCGTCGTAGACCGCCGTAGAAATCTTTTAAGTCCCTATTATTTTCATTTCTTCTCTGCGCCACTGATTCATAATAGAACCAGTTTTTTTCTAAATAATAAGCTATTTCCTTTTCGGGATTTATCGTTATGAAATAATCGACATATGAGGGATCCTTTAGACCAAATTCAAATTCACAAGGTTCACATTGTGCCATGTAATCATTGTCACGGTCAAACTGTTTGATATATCTCTTACATTTTGGGCATAATGCGTGGTAAGTTATATCTTCCTTGTGATTGAATAATTTATCAATCAAATATCTTGATTGAGGAAGAATGGATGATGAAAAAAACAAATTTAACATTTTGAACAAATCCGCAATCGCTGTTTGCGATAAATTATGGATAAGAGAAAACTTCAAGACAGTTAGGAGAATTTCGGGGACCCTAACATTAACACGCGCACACATATTTTCGTTTGCTTCATACATATCCAGCAAATCTTTCAAGGGATGTTGCTTAAGTGGTATATCCTCTGCAATTTCTATTTCAATAGGTCTATACACCTCATCATCCTCGCTCAATTCATCCATCATATCCTCACGTACATGAAGTTCCCAATTATCCTTGTAATGAAATGATAAAAAAAATTTTATAATTCAAAAATAATAAATACTTAAAGTAACATATAAGCTAAAAAGTATTTCTTTCATAAAAATATAGGCACAATAGAAAAGAAACGAATATTGGTTCAGGCTCATTCGAATCGTTTTTCTTGTGGAAGTGTTCAGAAGTTTGAAGATTACTAGTAAAATCATCGTCTCCAATAATGTTAGAACATGATTCAGTTACGTTTTAATTTTTATCAGTAGTATGCTGCACTACACTCAATCATCAATGATACCGAATGATTCAATTGCAGAGACACAAAAAATTAATAACACGACGTAGTAAAAAAGCAATTAACGAAGACTTACGCCATAATTTTCATCGTCATCTCCTACTGTTTCGAGTGATTCATTCGTTTCTGAACTGACATTATATTTGAAAGGGGAGTTTGAGTTCCCATCAGTGCTGAAGGAAGTGGCTGACGAATCTGAATCCTATAACAATTCATTATTTGGAAAAAAGTTTCTTTCTGCTTTCATTATGTGGCCTACCTCGGGTGAATTATTTAAGTTTTTTTGAACTGTATGTGGTGATTCCCTCAAAAAATGAGCTTCATTTCCCTGGTAGCAAGAAATTGCAGAAAAATAATTGCGCAGATCAATACTCGACTGTTTCGGCATACGATTCAATTTCTGCTTAAAGTGTATTTGATAAGTTTCTTGAGTAAAACTTTATGATTTCTTACCCAAAAGTTCTGAGGTTAAAAAAAATCAAATATGATTATTACCTTTTCGCAGAATTGAACACAAATTGAATATTATTAACACAAAAAGTACTTGTCGTAAGCATTGCACAAAACTTAAAAGAAAATGTGAAACACTCAACAAATTGACGATAAGCATGCTTTTGGCAGAGTTTCATAAGTTTTATGTAAGATGTAAATGGACGTTTACTGCAGAAGAATTGCTCAAGCATTTGAAAAATGAAATTGTCAAAGATTGATTGGATCAGAATTGCAGTGAAATTCATAATTAAGAATCGCGAATAATTACTTCCGTCAGAATGCTGTTAATAACAGAGAATATATCGTTCTTCGATGTTGAAGGAAAATTGCATAAATATATTCTCGTAAAAAGTCAACTACATACAGAAGGCAGATGATTCGAGTAATGCGTAAAAAGTTGTTCGTAGGTTGAATTCATGCAAACTAAAAGCTTATTTGTATTTTTAAAATAATACATTTGAAATTGGAGGGTATAAATAAAAAACCTTTTTATTTTCATAATGATTGGGTAAAATCATATTTTTTGTTTCGTGAAATGACATTTAGATGTTACACAAAAAAACTTCTTACAAAAAAATCCTCAAAAAACTTGGAACACTAAAGGAACTGTTTAAACAGTTAATAAAAATAATAGTTAGTATTAATAAAAATATTAGTTCCAAACAATTTAATTTTCAATTTGAGTCAAAAGATCGTTGTTGCGTTGATCAGTATTTTGATCATTGGCACCCGTAGAACTGAAGTATTCTTCCATTTGTTGGAGTGTAGTTTTTTTTTTACTTGAGCCTTTTTTTGATCTATTTTTAGAATCTCTGTGACGTTGTTTTGCCAACCGTAATTCATCTTGTTTAGCCTTGTTAAAATCTGAAAGGCTGCAGTTGAATTTTTCATGCGCTGCATCTGAAAAATTTAAGTACTTTATGAAACTTGTGGAAATATACAATTACACATTTCATAATTCAAATTTGACTCGAGTTAAGATGAATAGATAACTAATTAAAATAAATATAAATATTAATGAATTCAATAGAAACTTACATCACATTAGTGAATCGATAGGGGTACGCCACAGAATTGATTTTTTTTTTTTCATTTTCTTCATCTTCTTCAGCCTTCGTCTTAATCCAATTCCATTCAGTGCTCAGTTCATCTGTTAAACATTCCTTTACGTAATGTTTTGATATACGCCAAACGCGTATTTTAGACGCGCACTGCAAGTCACTCCGGAGTTTGCGGATCGGCGCCATTTCTCAGACTCACTGTGATCGGCGCCTTTCCCCAAACCGAAGCGAACTGCCAGCAGCGGTGGTGGGGGCCGCCGCTGCGTCGCGCGCCGTCCGCGCCGCGCTATATAAGCCGGCGCGCTGGGCCGCTGCGGGCATTCGCTCGCGAGCTCTTGAGCTGAGCACAACTCCTGGCCCATCCGGAGTTTGCCCAACTCTCCTCTCGAGTCTTGGTAACTCGACGCGTTCGAGTTACACTAAGTTGTTGGCTGGATAGGGACGAAATTCGCAAATAAAGAATTTAACTTTATCTCAAACGCCACGACTTTTCTTCTCACTTCCTTCCCCGCCGTCACATCCATCTCAACCACTCGAAGCTTCGGCAGTGGCCGCTAGGTGGCGCCGAACCGATACCCTCAAGCGACGTGTGCCCGCCAGCGCTTAAGTATCGGGCACTTCGAGCCTCGGACAACTCGATCCCGATCGATCAGCAAGTGTTGCCTGGACTTTCCGGCACACCGAGCAGCGGCGCCAACCCGGATCACTCGACCTTGCGGGGACTGCGATCGCCACGGACCATATCGAGCTTGGATTTCAACTGCCACATCGACCGTCAAGGATAGAGGGGAACTCTGAAACGAATCATCAAACTCGGTCCTTTTCAGGACCTCCAAACGTAGGCCTTGACCTCTGAGCCAAAATCGACGTGCTGTTCAGCCAACTGTAGAAATCAAGAATTCTACAGTTCTTTACGGCACTCAAGGCCCTTTTCAGGGCCATCGTTTGAATTCCATCAAACTTTTACAAGTTCGATCACTAGCCGACCTTGGGTTTTGGAGTTTGTAGCTCTAGAACTCTTTGGCTTTTGAGTTTTCGAGTTTGTAACTTTGAGACTCTTTGGCCTTTGAGTTTTCGAGTTTATAACTTTGCGGAGAATAAACTTTGAAACTCTCCGGGCTACCGACCTTTTCAGGGCCATCAATCAAAGGTCCTCGACTTGGTTTAAAATCGATGTCTGCCGTCTTATCGCTCTCTCCCCACCCCTAGGGCCACGAGTATATAAGACGGCAGCATGACGAGCCTCGCTCACTCTCGATCTCACTTCCGAGCGAAGAACACGTCTGGACTTTCCGACTGTTTAAAACTCTACCATCGTGGATCACTCGAACACATCAACTAGCAGCGGTCCTTCTCAGGACCTCCGTTTCAGGCTTGACTCGGGAACTGCTAGCGACGACGAACGATACCTTCGTTTCCGCACGGAGAGGCCACTTATCGAGCGTTCGCTTTCTGAGCGCCTTCGTTCGGTAGTGGTCGTCCCGCCGGGTAGCGGACTTAATCGTCGAAGCAACGAAGACCAAGCTTGTATCCGGCATCCGACCCGGCCTGAACTCTCCGTGCCACCAGCGCGCGCTCCTCGAGCCGAATCGCCGGGTCTAAGGCAGCCAATAGCCCGCCGATCTCGCGGTCGCTCGCTATCTCTATATCTACGAGAGAACCCGCCGGTCCCGTTTCACCTACACCGGACAGTGAAACTCCGACTGGAGCCATCTGCTCCCCCTCGTCCTCGGCCACGCATAAGAACACCACCAAGGTCACCCGAAGTCCCCGCCAAGCGTCACTTCGGGCTGGCCTTCTTGTCTACATCGAAGGAATCGCCATCTCCACAACCCTCAGCTTTCGCTAGCCTAGGACCACCGGTCGCCTCGCCACAAGTGCCCACCGCACTTGCCACGCCTGAAACAAGTCAGAACGCGGACGACAGACGAACGACACGCGCTCTCCAACGACAGCAACGAAACTACAAGAGGTCAATCGCGCAGAAACTCAAGAAGGCTGGTCAGAAGTAGCAGCTCTACTAAACAACCAAACGGTCCTTTTCAGGACCACAAAAAACATTCAAGGTCTAAGGAACACCACCGTTCGCTCGCTTTAACAGTTTTACTGCATCTTCGAGGTTGTTCCCTCCCCAGACCTTCAAGTAACTTTTCTGTAATATAAAATAAACAGATGAAAATTTGTTATTATTTAATAAAATCATTATTTAATAAAATCATTAAATTATGAGTTATAATTATTATAACTAATTAAATACTTTATTTAGGGCTAACAGGGGGCTTAATTATTTATCATTTTTCAATTACAGTACTAGGCTATAAAAGTGAAAAAAAATGTTTTTTTTCAATGACACAAATTATAACCCTTTTCAATAGCCTATTTGAAAGTATTTTGTCAAGTTAGATACTTAGAAACAATTGAGTACAATAATAATGAGGGTATTGGTGCTCAACGCAAGCTATAAATGATACATAATTAAGCCCCCTGTTAGCCCTTAAGAAGATAGATAAAACTTTTGCCATATGAAGCGAAGGGAAAAGGGGTATCAATAAAACAATTTAAAGTAAATAATGTAAAAAAAACCTTGATTATATTTACCATAGCTTTGAGTTTATTTGCATCTGCTGATATTATTTTAAAGTCCTCCATGGTTTTAATTGGAAATCCTTCGGGTGAAGATAAGCCTACAGGTTCAGTGGGCCTAGAATAAAAAAATTAATTTAATGGAAGATAATTATCTCAGTTATTCATTTCATACAGCTACAAATATTAGTAAGGGCGGGGAAAATTTCCTTCGATAATTATTAATATTCATTTTCGATATTAAATGTTCGGTCCCTAAAATGATGAAATCTGGAACTTCAGCTGTATATTCAGAACTTTTTCAAATTATTATTACTAAATCATGAAAAATAATAATTATAAATTTACCCGTTTTTATTTTATAGCTAATTTATCAACTTTTGCACACTACTTCATTTATTTGTTGTTTTATATAAGATTAAATTAAAAGAGAAAAAGAGGATTAACACCTTTTTAATGTTAATAAAACTCTCGTACCACATTTTTTTATTAATATGACATAAGGAAACCCCGTAATCTTGATAATTTGATAAATCATTCATTTTTACACATAACTTTTGATCCAAAAACAAGTGAAGAGTTGTAAAAAAATAAAAAATCATCTAGATACTAGGCTTTAAATGAAAAATTTTAAAATTTATTTTAACTTACTCGAAATGATTAATTTCTTGAATAGATTTTTGAATTGCATCCAATTTTTTGAAAATATTCGATTCGACCCCATGAATCATTGCACCTATTTCCTTGCGTATTACATTCAAAATATTATCACCCGTTGCATCGCCATAAATGTCATCGTTTTTTCTTGTTGCGTACGATTCAGTTTGATTTTTATAGCCCAAATCCACATTTTTACGCATGTATGTTTCCTCAAATCTTTGACGTTCTACATCTTCTTCACTTTCACCATATTCTTCATCTTCGTCACTTTCTTCCTTTTCTTCCTCTTCTTCATATTCTTCATCTTCTTTATCAAATCCATCATTAACATAATTTTTACGATTATTTGAATCGTTTACAAAAGTTTTTTTATGGTTCAATGAATTTTGATGTTTGACATTAGTTTTATTTATTTCCATGGAATCATTTTCTTTATCAATTGATTCGTTGACTGTTGGACAATTGTTCATGAAAAATGCTGCTATGCTGTCAACTAAATTTTTTTTTTGTTTGGGTTTTTTACAGTTTGTTTCATCTTCTTCCGTTGTTGATCGTAGTCTTTTAGGTCTTACAATAGCTCGACCTCTGGAATTGAATTTTAAATCCTTGGAAGTTTTAGAGGGCCTGAAAATATTATTAAAATTCTAGTAAGCTTTTTGAATAACTATTAAAAATATTTAAAGAAATAGATAGCAGGCAAGACTAATGGAAAAAATTAAATTAATTTGAAAACTAAAGATTGCATGAAAGTTGTCTCTGGCAATTAGTCCTAATAAAGCCAATGTGAGCCACTAAATTTATTGGCACAACCATTTATAAATTTTATTGGATTTATGGAGTAATAACGAGAGAGCTGGTAAATACAGAAAAATGCATAAAATATCGAAGAAATTTAAATTTATTAGTAATCATATTAATTATATACTTTTCAAGACCAAATTATACCTATTTTTACAAAACCATTGAATTAAAAGAATCAGTACTTTGAGTTCTCATTTGCAAAGTAACGTGCACTTGACAACATTTTTTTCAGGCCATAAAAATGAGCAAAGAATAATAAATTTTATAATCGTACTCATTGAATGAGCTTGTGTGCATTAAACTATTAATTAATATATTTGCTTTTCATACATCAGTCAGTCACCAAAATTGTATAAAAAAAAGATCTTAACGCCAAAATTTTAGTATTAACTTTTGAACCTGAATTCTTTTAAACAATTTTTAAAGAAAGATTATCGCGACTCATTTTGATGTAGCTAATTCTGCCTTGATGCTATGATGATAAATTATTTAGTTGAAGAATCGAAATGCAGATTAAGATTTTGACTTCTTATACGTTTAATAAGATAATTTGAAAAATGGCTTTTTTAAAAATTACTTAGTAATAGTGATTAAAGTTATTTTTGGTCATAATAAGAGAGTCCCCGCAAGCTGGCCTGGAACAAACGCTTTCTTTTTACTGTAACCTGACCAGAGTACTTTATACGACGAAATAGTATAAAAGCAATAGTATACTATAATAAATTATACAGTCGGGTTACAGTAAAAAGAATCGTTTTTTTTGAGCATAGGTTACGGATGTTCTCATTTAATGCTAAAAGAATAACATTAATCACTATTACTAAGAGAATTTCGAAAATGTTTATTTTTCGATCCACCCTAGTGTTTACATTATTAATATGAATGTGCAATAAATTGTTTAATATTCTTGGTTATCCATGGCTAATATAGATAATTTTTCAATCAACTGTATGCAACAAAGTACTTAATATATACTCTTCGTCAATGATATCTGAAGCATGTTTTTTAGAAAAATTTTCCAACACAAGCATTCTATAACATTTACATAACACATCCGACATTAATACTACATGTAATTCATTTAACAGTTTTTTACATTTAAAAATCCCAACCGATGAAGACCTTATTGGTTCTTCAAATACATCTTCAGTAGTTTCATACTTTTTTATTGCCACTACAACTTGATCATTGACTACAAAAATGTTTTCAATTTTACATAGAGAATGGTCATCTTTTAGTTGACAAAAATTATTACGATTGTCAACAATTATACAAAAATGAGCACCTTCATACTTTTTAAATTGCTCATAACAATACGTGGTCAATTCAACAGGAATTGGACCTTCTCTATGCTTAATTGAAACTTTTGGAGAAATACTTTTATTTGATTGTATGTGCTGAATTCCTTGTCTTTCTCGCAAACGATCAGCAAATTGCTGAAGGGGTTTCGGGTGGTTTCTAATATTTTTTTTAAATAGAGGCATATTATTTTCATAGACAATTGCAGATATACTCTCTAGATTTCCACACGACCTTGCATCGTCAACAATATGTTGCACCGAATGTACGTTATAGCTCATAAATGCTAACGTATATAAATTCGGTGCAAATGTTACGTAGGCATCGAGACAAGTTTTAGCTATAAGTAATTGTTTATCCGTTAAATTATTTCGGCAAAGAGTCCGCATAGCAATAACTAAGAATCTTAAATGAAGTAAGTGGTCATTGGTAATAACATCCTTGCAAACTGCTGATGATGCGTATAAAAGAAAATACCGAAATTCTGTAGCTTTTAGTTTTCCGGGCTTCAACAAACTTCGCGGTTGACGAGCAAAATCATTTGGACAATACTCTTTCAAACTCTCATAACGTCTTGATAATTCTTCACTAATGAGCTTAGATAATTTCGCAACATATCCATATTTTCCATTGATCCAAGCCTCTAAATGTTTAAGAGTTAAACCTAAATATACCGAATGCATAATTTCAAATGGTGTATTCAAAGTGGGTGAAATACCCAATTTGAATAAAGGGGTTGTACCTTTTTGGTGGTCTTCATAAACTAATCTCTTATAATCTCTATAATTCCTTTTATCGAAATTTATACCTGGGAACACCATCATGCGATTTTCGTACTTGTAACCCGAAATTTTGCATTTCGAACATGGTTCAGTACCATTATGATTGGAATGATTTAGTATCAAAGCTCTCGCGGGAGCATCCGCGATAAAATTTACAAAAATAATAGTCAGTCTTTTGTTATTTACAAGCAAACCATCCTGACGCTTAATGTCTTCATATTCGTCAATTAATTTTTGAAAAAATAAATTTATACCAGACGGCTTCTCAGAGCCCTTATATATTCCAACAATCAACGGCTTAAAACCAGAAATATTAGTAATACGGTATTGTAGTGGCCAAAATTGGTATGGGTTACTCTTAGATAGTGACAGACCATCAGTATTCAAGTCCAATTTTAAAACATCTGGTAAATTTTCGTAAAACCTTAAATGTTCTCGCAAAGTATAACATAAACCAATATGCCAATAAACGCCATTACCGATTGTTATTAAAGATATTTCGTCTCTATTACATTTCAATAGTGTTCTGCTGTCTTTTGGTAATCTCTGAAAACATCGATGTGTACGTAAAAGCCCAAGTAATCCCCTAATTTGGACGTGATTTAAGTTCGAGTTGAAGCAGTATTGTTGCAAAAGTATTTCAAAATTTGAATATGAATCGACAACAATATTTTCAGAAACTTCCATCATATTCATTTGAATATTTTCGTTTGAGGCTATTTGTTGTGAAGGTGGTGGAATTTGAACATTTGAATTCGAATCGACAAATGTATTTTCAGAAACATCCATCACATTCATTTGAATATTTTCGTTTGAGGCTATTTGTTGTAAATGTGGCGGAATTTGAACATTTGAATTCGAATCGACAAATGTATTTTCAGAAACATCCATCACATTGTTTTGAACATTTTCGTTTGAAGCTGTTTGACGTGAAGGTGGCTCAACGTAGTTTGGTAAATTTTCTTCTAAATTTGGTAAATTTTCTTTTTTTAAATTTACTGAACCACGAAGATACGATAAACGATTTTGTTGCTGCCGTTTTGTCAATTCATGAAAAGGTTTTCGATTCAATCGTTTTTTCCTAAAATATATATATATTAAATTAAAAAGCGATCAGCTAAATATTATGAGCACGAATTGATTATTTATGAAAATTGACTCGGAAAAAATTGTAGAGTAGTTGTTTCAGCATAGTGGGTTATAGATGAATTTTCAAATTTTAAAATAATTTAGGTCTCATATTTTTTGACGTTAATTCCATTAAGTGTGGAGCTCGAAACATAAGCATGTTGTTTAGGTTGTTTTCAGCCGAAACTGATAAAGACGGTGCAAGCAGTGTATACAATAAATCGGAAATGACGAAAACTACTTTAGTCTTTGTATGGTTTGCAGTTTATAGTTAATAGATAAAAACAACTTGTATTTATTAAATTGACCGCGTCAACCTATGAGTACATCTGTACTAAGTGTATGAAAAAGTTGATTTTTTACAAAACCAATTTTTTTTTAAATTAAGGAGCTCAAGAAGACTTGGAATCGATAAAAAGATTATTCCATTTAGAAAGAGGAATTTTATTTTTCTATCTATGTAATTTTTTAAAATACTAAAATGTACAGCGCCAAGATAGCGTACACTTCTTCAAAACATGAATAGCTACGATCAAAACTACGTGTAAAACGAACCCATAGGTCAGTTTCAATCAATAGATTTATGATGATGACAAAACAAAAGTTAGAATTGAACAAAAGTATGCTTTAAAGTATTTGTGCGCAGTATCCTACGGGTTCTATCACCTCACTCGAAGTCTTGATCGTAACTATGTATGTGTTACCGGCAAAACCCGCTTTTAGGCAAAAGTGACTTTTGCCTAGGCAAAATCAAAAATGCCTAAAATTTTAGGCAAAACCCGCAGAAATATATGAACTTCCTAAATCTTAGGCATTACTCGAAATGCCTACAATTTTTTAGGCAAAACCCGCAATGCCTAAAAAATTTTAGGCATTACTGTAAGCTAATAATTTTAAGTAAAAAATTAATGTAAAGTGAAAAAATACGCATTTATTCAAGTACAAAAGTACAAGCTCACTTTAAGTTAAGTTTTGTCAAATCAGTTCAATAATTTGTTATTATTTGTTACAGCAACTTAAACTATTGTGGCATTTGGAATTGCATAAAACGTTATTTTTTCGGCACATGCATATCTTTGTCTTGCAAGCGGTTTTGCAAGTACATTTGAAGAAGCCTTGTCCTCCACCCGTAGATTGCTTATTCGCAATCGTACGCAAGGATAAAATTTCTTGTAGTGGTACTTCAGATTTAGCCAAAAAATTTTTTCGGCACACATCGAATTCAGATCTACGAATAAAAAAAAAGTTAATGAAATGAAGCAATTACGGACGGACGTAGTACGTTTTACCTGCAAAATTGTTGCATGTCTTTAATAATTTCTTCTATCTCTGCCATTGAAAGAACTTTATAATGCTCTTTTTTTCGAGCCTCGGCGAGGAACTGCTCTTTCCAATCATTGGTTTCAGTTTCCATTTTTTCTTTCAACTAGTGAGAGTATGGGCTTGTATCCGTATTGGGTTAGAACCAAAACAAAACTAACAAATACGTCCGGCTTAGATGCTGACTAGTCGTATACTAACGTGTTTACAGTAATGCCTAAAATTATTTAGGCATTGCGGGTTTTGCCTAAAATTGCTTAGGCATTGCGGGTTTTGCCTAAGAAATTTAGGAATTTCCTATACTTTTTTAGGCATTGCGGGTTTTGCCTAAAATTTTAGGCATTTTTGTTTTTGCCTAGGCAAAAGTCACTTTTGCCTAAAAGC